>NC_034601.1:73758629-73774245 GCF_900095145.1 Mus pahari
TATGAGCACAGAACCTAGAGTTGCACAGCAAGCGAGTGCATGTATGAGCACAGAACCTAGAGTTGCACAGCAAGCGAGTGTATGTATGAGCACAGAACCTAGAGTTGCACAGCAAGTGAGTGTATGTATGAGCACAGAAACTAGAGTTTTTCTTGTCTGATTTGATTCCTAGTCATGAGTTTGAGGGGGCATGTAATCCTCACTAAACTTGTAGTGAGTTTTTTTTTTTTTTTTTTAATCGTGCTTATTTCTTATTCCATCTACCTCTCAGCCCAGTATGAAGATGCCAAATGAAGGACCTCTATTTCTGATTTTCTGGTCTAATTCTAACAACCTTTTCTCAGCAGTGAACAACAGTGTTACGTTCCATGAAATTGCCTGGTTTCCAAAATGTAGTATGGAACAAGTAATTTAACTTTTCATACTTCATCAAATGTAGATGCTCTTTGCTGTCTACACAGTACACTGACCAATGATGGCTTGTCTTAAATTTAAGGTATCATCGCCATAGTATCTTAACAGTCTTTACATTTATATCTGAAGGTTTTAATTAACTACCAATAATGTGCAAGCTAGAGTGCAAAAAAAAAAATACACTTTAGTATTAGTTTTATAATCTCTTTGTACATGTGCATATATATATATATATATATATATATATATATATATATATATATATATATATATATATATACCTTTATTTAGCTCAGAATCTCTAGAAAGATACATTATTGACATCATTAGTTGTACTTAGCAGAGTGTATAAAAAGCAAGCAATGTAATGCTTATTGGTGATATTTTTAATCTTTAGGATTTTGTGATTTTATTCTTATCTAACTTCATTTGCACACCTGAATGAGATGGTAAAGTGTAAGTTATTAGAGGCATAGACTGATCAGCATACAGAATGTTGAAAAGGTTGGAGTAGTGAAGTGTCTTTTCCAGAATACGTGAGACACAATTTTGATATGTTTTTATTAATGATGAGATTTGATTGAGAAATTTAAAGAGCAAAACAAAACAATCATTATTCTTTAAAGGGCAATTTCTTCAAGATTCAAAAGAAAAAACAGGGTCTTTTTTTTTTAAACCTTAAAATTTGAATAGTGTATCATACTGTTAGGTTAGATGTAGTTCATATAGCATATGAAAGTATATTGAAGTGTGTGAGACATAAGCTCCATTGGCATTTATATCTGATACCCTGCTTAATCCTGCGTACATGTGGTAACACAGCTATGTCCATGAAGGTTTTTGATGACACTGGAAGTTGAAATTTGTAAACATAGTAATAGATTCAAAAAGCTGTATGATATATAAGATCACAAAGGAATCAATGTAAAGAGAAATATGAGAGTCTATCACTTTTCTCTAATCATATAGTTAAGCATGGGCAAATATATAACACTTAGCTACCTTTCCTCATTAAATGTGTCTACGAAAGTGTGATAGTTTTAAAAGGTTATTTTGTTTCAGTTATCATAATTACTAAATAATACTTGGTAAATTTAAGTAAATATAAATATTCTAAGTTTTAAACTTGAAAAATCACAAATTTGGCTGGTTTGAATAAAAGTGATTTTGGGGCCATAAATAATACTTAAAGATATTGATTCCTAATGCCATTTCCTATATAAATCCTAAGAATCATGATTGTCGATGGTTTAAAAATACAATGAAAGGAATTGCAGTGTTCATCCTCCACACTACTACAACAGTCTCTATTTCAAAATTAATTCACATAAAACAGATATAGGTTAGGAATAGAATACCCTATTGCCTAAAACATCCCATTCACATTTCAGGTATTTTTGTCCCAATTTGAATCATAAAATGTAGTGGGATGTTTAGCTTAACTATGAAATCAGTTGATATTCATCCTGTATATACTATTAGATACATAGCATATTGATAGTTTTGACTGTAGAAGTGTTTAACTCTTTTGATTGAATTCAGTATTCATAATGAGGAACCTATATAGGCACATGTTAATGTTCTTATTAACATTGGTATAGTACTGTTATGTGTATTCATAACTACTATTCATAGACAGATAGGAAATAGCACCTACTCACCCTAGATATGTTATACCTTGATGAACCAATGAGTATTATTGAGGTTGCTTATAGCAATATTGTTACCTATAGAAGCATAAATGACTCAAAGATAAATGTATCATCAGAAGCCTACCTAGCCTGGGGGGGGGGCAGCTGAGAAAAGCTGGAAAATTAGAGCACACTGCAACCTATAGTCAGCATAGGCTACACGAAGCACAACAAGTGGATTGTGTCATTGCAGGTAGCTGAGGTGCTCTGAGACTCTTTTACTCAACCAAATTACTATGAGCTTCTACTAAAGAGCACAGCAATCTTCCCTGTTTATACATACTCGGAGAAAGGAAGAGGGGGTTAGTGTACAGTTTTAAGGACCTCCTCAAACTTTTGAACTGTTTCCTTCCTGAGCTTAAGCAAACATTTCTCTTATCAGAACACCTGGTAGATATACCTCCATTTTTAACATCATGTGTCTTAAGATCCCCCCCCACCTTAATTTATTCCCTTGTTTCATCTCCACTTTGTGTCTTTGATACTTTCTTCCAAAATGGAAATGAATCTTCTGAGATTAAAACATTCTATCTTGGAAGAAAGTAAATCACAGTAAATGAGTAAACTTTATAAGGAGGGCAAAATAATACAATAGAAATTTGATATTTTGTGAACCACACAGATCACATTTATTTAGCAATATTCAGAAGCAATTTCCTTTGCTCTTGCCAGTTGCAAATTAAGCAAAAACATCTGCGGGCAGTATTCTCCTTATATGCAATTGTGTTTGACCTCTTCTTTATGATAAGATGTACTTCAGAGATAAGATCCTCTAAATTTAGTCTACAGGCTTTCAAAATATGTTTTGTTGTGCTACATGAAAGTTATATTTACAGATCAGAAATGTATGATTGAAATGCATATCAGCCTGTCTCTGAGGTATTATTGGATAGCCATAAGTAGCTTTCTCATTTTTAGACTTTATCTTTTCCTTCTTTCTTGAGTAGACAAACTTTTTCAGATTAAATAAGATTATGATATGTACATAATCACAAGTGATCTTTTCTGCTATCTATAGAACCACATCTATATACTCAAGTGTTACCTAGCCTCCCCTATGTGGTATCACATTTTCCCTGCCTATACCTTTAAAACATGCCACTTTTATATGCCACTCTGGCTGTTGTAATCTTTACCATATGTAATTTCTATTATTTGATGAAACATTAAAACAACTATAGAAAGTTTAATTGAATTAAATAAGTAGTGATTAAGCATCGCTTATGCTTTGATTTTTTTATTGTAACTTTTTTCAATATAATTAGCTATAATTTTATCATTACTACTTTATTGGTTTATATTTCAGGTCAACCTGAAATGTTTTCAAATACAAAATATGGTTGTGTGGTCTTTCTACTCAGGAATAATTTTAAATAGAAGTAGACTCTGAGGAAAACAAAATCAATACACAAATATTTTCCATTTTTATTTTTATCATTTTATAATTTGAGTTAAAATTATTCAAAACACTTACTTATTCAGTGTTACATTTTGAATAATAATAGCCTCCATAGTCTTATATATTTGAATGCTTAGGGATTGGCCTTAGGAGACCTGTTCTTATTGGATTACGTGTGATTTTGTTAGAAGTGTGTCACTAGGGGTAGGTTTTGGTGTTTGTAAAAGTCAAGTCTCTTCTCTTCCTATTGCCTGCTGATCCAGATGAGGAACTTTCCTACCTATCCAGCATCAAGTCTGCCTGTAGGCTACCATGTTTCCCTAAATGATGCTAATGTAAGCCAACTCTGGTTAAATGTTGCCATGGTCATGGTTTGTCTTTACATCAAGGTCAGTCCTAAAACAGAGGTTGGACTATGTTGATTTCTGCATTGATATGGCTACAAATCTAACAGAACAGAGCATGGAATGTTGTGGTTTGAATAGTAGTGGGCCCCAATGGCTCATGTATTTTAATGCTTAAAGAATAGTATTCAAAAGTATGACCTTGTGGGAAAAAAACATGTCACTGAGGGTAGGCCTCAGATATAAAGTCTTGAAGCCAGACCCAGTGTCTTTCTTTCTTCCTGCTTCCTGCTGTTCCAGATGTAGAACTCTCAACTACTCACCCATCACAATATCTGCCCACATTCCACCAGCTTCTAGGCATGATGATAATGGACTAAAGCTCTGAAACTGTAAGCCAAATCCAATTAAATGTTTTCCTTTTATAAAAATTTCTGTGGTCATGGTGTCACTTCATAACAACAGAAACCTAACTAAGATATTGAGACAATTACTAACTATTCTCAAAAATGAAATTGTCCATAATAATGATATTAATTAATGAATACAAAATATAAATATCTAAAGGTTATTATTATTATTAATATCAGTTAAAGCCAGACAAAAATCTAGTTAACATAATTTAGTGAAAGAAAGGATAATGCAACTCATAAACCAATATATTTCAAATAATGAAAAATAATATATTTTAATATATAAAATTCAAAATTCTATAATATGTATAAATATAGTTTTCAAGTTATGACTTACTTGTTTAATTTTAGATGCAATGAAACTCAATTTTAATCATATATTTATTTTCTTTTAGTTTTTAAAAAATCATCAACATACCTAAGCAGATGTCGTTTTTTTCTATATTAACTTCTTGACTATTTTTTACATTTTATACTTTATACTATTGTTGACTTTTACTAAATTTTGTGAGGCATATTTTCCATTCTTTTTATCTCATATACAAATGTGATTGTTCAACTATAATTTATGGAAAATATTATCTTTTTATTCCTTTGCTTTATCATTTGTAGGGTACTCAGATACAGGTTCATTTTGTGATTCTTTGTTTTGTTACTTTGATTTACTTTTTCATATTACTGTGGCTCTCTTCAATTATCTACTAGCACATGACCAATATAGATGCAGATACTCACATCCAACCATCTGACTGAGCCAGGGAAGAGTTAGGGGAAAGACTGAAGGAGCTGAAGGGGATTACAAGCCCATAGGAAGAACATCAACTAACCAGATGACCCAGAGCTCCCAGAGATAAAACCACCAACCAAAGATATACATGGAGGGATCCATGACTATAGATACATATGCATGTAGCAGAGGATTACCTTATCTGACATCAATGGGAGGGGACACCATTGGTCCTGTGGAGGTTTGGTGTCCCTAGTATAGGGGGATACTAGAGTGGTGAGGTAGGTGTGGGTATTGGGTGGAGGAGTACCCTCATAGAGTCAAAAGGGAAGGGTGAAGGGGGATGGGATGGGGTGTTTGTGGAGGGGTAACCTCAAAGGGGGCTATCATTTGAACTGTAAAAGAATAAAATGATTAATTAAAAAAAGAAAAAATAAACAACTAAATGAGAAAAATATAAAGTAGTAGTTTACCTAAAATAGTTCCTTTAGATATGTGTGATGGTTTGAATATGCTTAGTCAATGGAAAGAGGCACATTTAGGAGGAGTGGCCTTGTTGAAGAAAGTGTGTCACTGTACAGGTGGGCTTTGAGGGCTCCTACTGCTCAAGCTACAACCAGTGAGAAAGAGAGTCTCTTCCTGGTTGACTTCAGATGAAGACATAGAACTCTCAGCTACTTCTTTATTGCCTAGTTGGCCTGGAGGATGCTATGCTTTCTACCTTGATGAAAATTTACTGAACTTCTGAAACTGTAAGCTAACTTCAAATATATGTTGTCCTTTATAAGAGTTGCCTTGGTCATGGTGTCTTTTCATAGCAATAAAATCATTGCTAAGATAGAAATTTGTACCAGGCACTGGGGTATTGCTGTGACAGGCCTAACCATGCTTTTGTTTAGAGGAATGAGGATTTGGGCATTGGATTTGGAAAGTAATGGCATGCTTTAACAGGGGCTTAATGGCTCCTCCTAGGAGGAATATGGAAGGCATTGGTGAAGAGTCTGGTTTGAACACTGCTGACCTTGCTCAAGAGGTTTTAGAAGAGGAGGATTTTAGTATGTTGCCTTAGAGATCATTCTTATGTTTTGGTGAAGAATGTGGCTATTCTTTTGCCCTTGTCTGAAGAGTATGCCTGAAACTAATGTGAAGAGATTCAGATTAATTACATTGGCGTGGAAGTCTAAGAAAACTCCAGCATAAACTTTACCTTCTAATTTACAACCATAACAACCATTTTCATCAGGACTAGCAAGTTTAAGAAGAAAAAAAAAATATACAGACTGTATGGTTCATGTAATAAAGGGACACCAGGAAGTAAAATGAGCCTAATCTTTTGTTCAAAGATATTAAGTAGAATTAAGGGATTGAGGCTCTGTGGGCAAGATTCTGCAGGATTGTATTGTTGGTATGTTTGCAGTTGAACAAGGGATAGCTATATCATATCATGTTACACATTATTATGAACTGATTATTGTTTTCATTTGGATTTTTACTCTTGAATGACTACAAACTAGCAATGGAGGGCATACCTGTGATCCAGATCATGAGGGTGGAAGACATAGGCATTTGATCTGGATAATGAGGCATAGAGGCTATGAAACCTTACACCCCAGAATGGTAGTACATGACTTTAATCCCAGGACTCAGCAGTCAATGGCATACCAATCTGAGTTCAATCTCAGGTACAGAGCAAGTTCAAGAACTGCCAGGCTTAGGAAGTCAAAGAGTTAGAAAACAGAAAACTGACTGTGATGTAATAAAATATGAGGGAAGTATTTCAGCCCCAGCAAGCAGCAGAATTTGGCAGTTTCAACCACAAGATTCTGGATTTAGAGTCAAGAGTAGAAGGGGTTGCTGGGATAATTGATCCTGGTTAGCTAGAATTCATAAAAGAGTAGTAATTAAGAAGAGACATGCATACAGAAGTGAAATCATCTAGGGAATGTTTTCTAAGAGCACAAATTATCTGTGTGCTAGAAATAGTCAAGTTTGTACCTTGTGCTTTAGCTGGATTTGGTACTGTGTAAGAATCACCTAGGTGATGCTGGTTTTGAAGACATAAAGGGACCAGGAAGAACAACTGAGGCTTAGGAGTATAAGAGGTCAGTTCTGGCCATTGGTGCAGCCTCGATTGCAGTGAAATGCAAAGAAGTTGAGGTTTGGCATCTTGAAGAGGGGCTACTGGTGAGGCTATCAGAATCCCTCTGCAAATTAGACATGCCAGAACCATATGATGATGATCAAGAACAGAAGCAGGAGCAGTGGAGTGGAGTCAACCCAAGTCTAGAGCGCTACAGAGGGCAGAACTGCAGAAGTGACCCAAGCTCTTTTGAGGTGCCCAGAAGATCACAGGTGGATTCTAGACATTGGAACAAGAAGCTGTAAAGTTGAAATTGTCTTGGATACTCAAAGATGCCAGAATGGTAGAATACTTGCTGAGGAAATAATGAAACCACCACTCCCTGCAAAAAATATAGTTTGTTGCATTCATCAAAACTGAGAGTAGTTAGACATCAGACATGTGGATGCAGTGTTTTGAGATTGCCCAGGTGGATTTTGGTCTTGCTTTGGGCCTGTAGTTCCTTACTATGACATTTTGGAACAATAATGCATGTTTGATGCCATATGGTGGACATACGTGATGTGCTTTTTGATTGTGATTTTATATGGGGTTATAGTTAAGTGATTGCATGAACCTCAGAAGTGCCTGAATTTTGAACTTTACATTGTTGAGACTATAATAGACTTCGGACACTTTTATAATTGCAATCCATGAATTTTTAATTAATCTATGGTTATATATGGTCCCCATAGTCTCATGTGTTTGAACAAACCTATGGGGGCCAGAGAGTGGGATGTGGTGGCTTGAATATGCTTGGCCAATGGAAAGAGGGACTCTGAGGAGCTGTGTTCTTGATGGAATAAATGTGACCATAATGGAGGAAGTGAGTCACTGTAGGGTGGCTTTTGAGTGCTCCTAGCACTCAGCCTTCATCCAGTGAGGAAGAGTCAGTCTTTTTCTGGCTGACTTCAGATCAAGGTGTAGGACTCCTAGCTCCTTTTTCAGCATCAAGTCTGCCTGGGTGATATGCTTCCCACCTTGATGAAAACTTACAGAAGTTCTGAAACTGGAAGCCAGCCCCAGTTACATGTTGCCTTTGTCACACTGTCTCTTCATAGCAATAAAAGCCTAACTAAAACCCTATTTCATTATATAATGAAATAGAAACAAAAGTGTAGATTACTTTTTAAACAAAGCAGTAAATGCTAATTAAATTCTCCTGTGACTTAATCTACAATGCATCTACAAAATGTTTTTTGTTTTTCTGCTGATACCTGCCTTAGAAATCTGTCTATTAAAATATATCCAGGAGTTTTGTTTATCAGAGGAGGAGGAGACAAAATGATGTGAGCACACAAAATTACAGCTTTGCAATTTCGTTGTAATTTGAGTCTGATATAATTTTTAAAATATTTTTTCTACAAATGTTTTTTTTTTAAGGCTGAAAACTACTCTAAATTATATTAAGAGCGACCTGAAGGTCTTGCAATTATATCAACTAGCTAAGTTATATCCATTATTTTCAAATTTATCACATGATCAAGAAGCAAGTTCAAATCAGACTTTCCCTTCTGAAGATAACTCATTTTGCTATAGTTCAGAAAATTAGATTACAATTAGTATAATACACGGTTTCTATCTTCAGCTCACGTTTTATCCCTTTCTGCATCTGGAAGGCACAATTAGATAATGTGTACTGAATGACACAGACTGTAAAGTATTCAAAAAGATAAATTGCTTCATATAAATTAGAGATGGTAAAGACTGATTAGATCCCTTTAGGTTAATGCATCTTGAGAGTCCCTCAGTAATTCTATGAAAAATATTACCTGTAGTTATACATTAGAAGTAAATTACCATCGAAAATGAACAGCCCTGAAAATGATATGTCACTGGTTCATTTCCATCAAATGAGTTGCTTATAACTTGCCAGTACAAATTTAAAAGGTAATTGTGCCCCCAAAAGTCTTACTTTTCAAGCTAAATATTTAGAATAAATTTAATCCTTTAATTTTCTATTAATTTTACTTGCAGCCATATTTCTTTTAAAAAGACAGTTCAGAATATTGTATAAAATTATGAGGTGCTCTTTTCTGAGATGTTTATCATTTCTATGTTAGTATGGCACTTACATATTATCTTGTAACATGGTAGAGAATGTTGTCCAAATGTAAAGTATGCTATTTATTTAAACTATATATTTTCAGAATAGTACCTATTTTATTTCTATTAGAAAAAATCATTTATTTAGATCATGTTCACATAGTAATAATTAGGGAGGCTGAAGAGATGGCAGAGAAGTTAAGAGCATTGACTGTTTTACCAGACAGACAGTTTTGTTCTGAACACCATTAATTGGGGCTTAAAGCTTCCTGTGGGTATGACTCTAAAGGACCCAGTGTCCCCTTCCAGCATTTGTGGAAAACTGTATTCTTGAACACATATGCACATGACACATATATACACACCAAGAAGTATAAAAATTAAAAATGGTAGCATAAATAATCAACTATCTCAGTTTCAGATAATATAATGGCATTACCTATTCGATTTTTTTTTTTTTCCTGGAATTTTCGGCTGAAAACTTCAAGTAAAAGTTTGCTTGAAAACATAAAAAAATATGGTTACGAAAATTAAACTAAAATATTACAATGGTGAATTGCTGTACTTGATGCTTTTACTTAGAGTGTTTGCTGAATATGGACATGCATTCATTTTTTTTTTTTCTTACTGACAGTTGAAGAGTGTACTGAGAAGTGGTAAGTGGGCCATATTGTAGAAGTGAAGGAATATACTATAACTACTTGAAACACAAATATAAAATTATCTTGATTGTTCAATTGAATTGATACTATAATTTTCTGATGAAGAAAAGTTTAATAATATTTTATTATTGTTTCTGAATTTCATACAAAATATTTATTCGCATATTCTTTTCCCTGCTCTGGAATCCATCTTGATATGTTCAAAATTATTAACTCCTGAAACTTTGCATTTGTGTGTGTGTGTGGGGGGGGTGTCTCTAAATTTATTTTTTAAAGACACTGTATCCAATTTGCATTGCTCAAATACTATTGCCTGTGGGGTTTGCCTGAGAGTGTAAGCAGCATTCTAAGGACTGCATCCTTAAAGAAAAACAACTCTTCCTCTCCCAGGAGCCCCAGATGCCTGAGCAAGGATTAGTTGTTGGCTAGTGACAGTAACTCAAGCCCCACGAAAGGCTTTCCCTTCCTTGGGCAGTTATTTTCTTATAAATTTTGTATATTCTCATGGTTTCCAAGTGGCCAGGCCCCTCCTTAGGAGCTTCAGTGTCCAGACCTGGCACCAAACTTTCCCTACTTGTTTTTGAATGACAGTATTTGGCTGTTCCCATCCCAAGGCAGGTCAGTAGCCAGAACTGATCCTACAAAAAAAGAAATCCCATCAATCCTTGAGTTCGCCCTACCTCACAAGAAATTCCATATAAACCTTGTACTCTATGCAGTTCTCTGTGGGTTCTCTCCCTAGCAGAGGAAGCCACCCTCCTAGGTTTCTCCATCCTTATAAATCTCTTGTGTGAGGTTTTCTGTGTAGTTTGAAAAAGTGGTATTCCTTGTCTCAGGACTGCCAGGATACCTTTTTGCATCTAAGCTCTAATGCTTAGCTTACATTAGTGAACTTAACTTCACAATCCAGCAAGTCTAACTCGCATAACTAGTAAATTTGGTTGCTTAATGATTTATTTCTCATGATATGTTTTAGATATAGGACATTTTAAGATTTATTTTCAGGCTTTTCAGCAGTAAAATCTCTTCTTTGCTCTTTTCCCTAGAGTAAGCAATTCCTATTGTTAGAGGACTGACAGATAATTATTGAATTTTATAGCTAGAAATCGTGACTCAGAAACCATGTCACAGATAATTTCTTAACTAACTTTTGAAGCTTAAGCTTTCAGCAAATTCTGATACAATTTCTGTCATTTGGAGAGAAATATAATTTGATTTCCCAGAGAAGTGTTATCTAATTTTAATATTATCATTTTCTAATTTTATAAAACTTGACGTTGATTTTCCTATGGCCATTATTTCTTAAAGTAAGCAGTAGGAAGATGTATTCATTTTAAAATCAATTATATATGTACTTTTCTAGTGAATTGGAACACAAAGCATATAAACGATCTTAAATTTAGATATTTTTATATGCTTTTAACTAAATTTTAAGTCTCATAATAGTTTAACAATTGTAATGTGCCGTTAAACCATGTTTGACACCTTCATCGGTCTATTGATATGAGTACATCTTTTCTCTATGAACAATGTTTATATTAGAGCTTATATTTCTTGCATCCTAGAAATGTAATTAGATTATGCAACCTTCAAATTCTGTTATTTGAATCTGTTGTAAATACCCTGTTTGTTCCATGTAAACTGCAATTACCAAACTTCCAAGATTAGTAAATGGATATAACACAAGTTTGTATTCATTTAAAGTTCATAAGTGCTTGTAAAACAATGTGAATATAAATGATTGTAATTTTGTCAATAGAAAGTGATCCAATTGATCATTGTGATTATGAAAGCTTTCTATAATGAGTAAGTAATGTTATACAGTGCATTACTCAGAGGAAGAGTCTATGTTTATTGTTCAGCATAAGTTAAATATAAACAATGGGAATCAGCTTGTCACACTGTCATTTATGTATATTTTTAGGTTGAATTATCCTACCTTTTAAAGATTTTAATGTTTATATATGTCTTATTACTCACATTATACAGATGCTTTAAGTCTATTTTAGTGGACTTTCATATTTTATGCTTGAGATAAATTTTTAGTATAAGGGAAATTCACAAGTTAATATTCTGTATAACAGAAATATTATGCTATCACATTCAGCTCATCTGAAGTCATGATTGGTGATACGATGTAGACAATTGATCAGTCATAACTTTACAGACATAACAATTGACACTCAATCTGTAATCTGTACATTATTCATGTTCATAACTTGTATATTTGTTTTGAAAATCATATCTGTTCATTTAAAAGACTCTTAGACAACTAAATTCAACCAACATTTTATGCAGAAGCAAATCAATGCTTCCTGAATTAGAACAATTTTGACTTTACTAAACAGAACACTTAATTTTTAAATGATTTTGGATCATTTCAGAATATTGTATTATCTTTATTTAGAAGTCAACAGTAATATACTGAATATTCTTCTTCAGCTGTATGCCAGGAAACTCTCCAGTTAAGTTTTCACAATATTTTCGTTTTCAAAATAATCTTTTATCACTTTAAAAAAATTAACAAGTGTTATTTTATAGTTTCCTGAGTGCTGGGAGCCATGGCCTCAGCCATGGCCTTGTGGATGTTTTCTAGCTTACATAAACAATCCTGAAAGAACATTCGTGGTCATAACAGTAAGAATGTTTATGGGAAGCCGGGCCTGGTGGCGCAGGCCTTTAATCCCAGCACTCGGGAGGCAGAGGCAGGCGGATTTCTGAGTTCGAGGCTAGCCTGGTCTACCAAGTGAGTTCCAGGACAGCCAGACCTATACAGAGAAACCCTGTCTCGAAAAAAACCAAAAAAAAAAAAAAAAAAAAAAAGAATGTTTATGGGAAAAGAGGACATTGTGACTGTTGGTTACAGGAGCTGAAGTTTGCCATCTGACCTTCAGAGAATCTCTGGGCTCTTCCCCTCTCCCTTGGAGCCTCCTCTTGCTTGTTTATATTGCCACTCCTGAATAAAGTTTAGAGAGCTTGATCAGTATGACTGACTTGCTCTCATTCTTCGTGTCTCTTGTCCCTCCCACTCTCTCTCTTTCTCCTGTCCTGGGTCCCCACTGATTTCCCCTGCAGGGCAGGGGAAAACTGGTGCCCAATGTGGGGCTCTGGGTTTGGGGTCTGAGAGAGGCCACTCCTCACATTAAGCCACCACTTCATCAAGAAGTAATTTAAGGCTTACACTGAGTCACCGCTTTATCAAGAGGTGAGTGAAGACTCGTATTGAGCTGCCGCTTTGTAAAAAAGTGAGTGAAGGCTAGCATTGAATCACAGCCTCTTCAGGCGGTGAGTGAAGCTTCACATTGAACCACCGCCTAATCAGGGGGGTGAATGAAGGTTCGCATTGAGCCATCACTTTGTCAAAAAGTGAGTGAAGGCTCACATGGAACCGCCACCTCCTCAGGGGGTGAGTGAAGGTTCGCATTGGACTGCCACCACATTAGGGGGTGAGTGAAGGTCCACACCGGATCACCACTTCATTAGGAAGTGAGTGAAGATCCGCACAGAGATCGCCACAGTGTGACCCGCACTGTGAGACAGATCTAAGAAAGGTAGGAAGAGTGGCTAGACTATGGGACAAGCATTAAGTAAATATCAATTGTTTTTAAAGGGATCTCAAGGAATCCTTCAAGACACGAGGAATATGGGTTAAGAAAATTTGTTCACAGCCAAGAGCTGTACCAGGTGGGAGGAATAGGACTTAAAATAATATAAAATAAATAAAAAGAGTAAAAAACAAAACTACAAAAACAAAATAACAGGTGTTAGAAAATGTTGTTCTTAATTCCCAGAAGTAGGAATGGTAAATATATAAATGAAAGAATTTGACAAGTTGAGGAGTAATTAAGAAAGTTAGAAAAGCAGGGCACTGAGGAACAACTATCAGAAGCTACCACTGTGCCTCCTCTCCCTTCTCTGGCAGAATTCCCGGGGGGGGGGGATATAGAATTAGACTTTAAACATGAGAGAGAGAAAGAGAATAAGTTTAAGAAAAGCAGTTATTCCCTGTTCAGGACCTTTCAGCAAAAGAGAGGAAAAATAGAAATAAGCTATTTCAGAGCTCTCCTAGGGACAGGAGGAAATCGGGAGACGTCCTGNT
The DNA here is from genome assembly GCF_900095145.1 of Mus pahari. Lineage (NCBI taxonomy): Eukaryota > Metazoa > Chordata > Mammalia > Rodentia > Muridae > Mus > Mus pahari. The sequence goes on from NC_034601.1 coordinate 73,772,544, forward strand.
TCCTCTCTGGCTCCTATGGAGATATTCTTAGTTCTGGTTAGGATTTCTGGGTCCCTTTGAGAAACCAAGTTCTATTCCCTCTCTGTCTATTGTCTGTCTTTGGTACACCAATTTGTCCATATGTATGTCAAATTATGTTTGTTTTTGTTTTGTTGTTTGAATGATTGTTGTTTTGTGTTTCATGTTGAAAGAAAAATGGTTAAATCTTTATCTGCTGGCTGTCCAACCTTTGATTTAGTTTAACTTGTTTAAAAGGCAGTCTCAATTTGCACAGGAGAAACTGATAAGTTACACTGTACTGTGGCTAGGAGTCAAGTACAGCTGGAAAAGCCCCACTAGAGGCTTATCTACACAAGCAGCTCTTAAAAGGGCCAACAGCTTTTTGCTTGTAACAGAAAGTTAGCTTAAAATTAGTAGCTCAGGGTTGGAGTCATTCTAAACAACACGTGGTATGAGCAAACCCAGGAAAACAGGTCTTAAAGATACTTCTAAAATGGGATAATATTTTGTGTAATTATTATTCTAGAAACCAGGTTTATAAAGGATAGAATTTAAAACAATGTCTCTTCAATGGGGTATGAAAAGCTGCACTGTCACACATTCATGTATAAGAATTGGCAGTCAAACTTCATAATGTGAAGGTTATGATTTTGGTATTGATTTTAAAGAGAATAGCTTATTTAAAATTGGGTTTTGCTTTCCAAAAGTTATGGATATATTGTAATTTTACAAAAGAAACTTAAAATTTATGATTAAATTTGCCAGTGTTCCATTGAGTACAGTTTGATTGCAAGCTCACAATTTTTAACTCACCTATATATTGTAATTAAGATGATTACAAGAGTTTATCTTATGAGAACACTAATGCAGCTCCCTGCAACCATCTGGCCATACAAACAGACAGTTGAATTGTTCCCCTGGAATCTGTCCTCACTGCAGGAGGGATAATCTTTGGGCAGATTATATTTGAGTTAATGCAAAGCTCAGAGCAGCCTCCCTGGTTGGGAAGTTTTGGGACCTCACCTCTCCTTGCCTCCCTGGAATTATTTTTAAGACAAAATAGCATTATTACAGATCTATTCAGATGTTGTTCAAAATAAAGTTTAAACTTAAGTTATATGAAATGTCAATGAGGCTTTGAAACTTCTAAAGGCATTACAATCTGGCCTGCCTACTACATGTAGAGTAGAGGAAACTTCTGTATTCAATTGTTATCAATTGTAATCTATGGTAATCAAACATTAGATGCTTATTTTAGTTATTGTATTTCAATGTGCCCACAGCAATTCTTTGGTAAAAGAGAACATTAATGTAGAATCATCTTTCTTCATGTCCAAGTAAAGTTATTATAAAGCTGTTGTGGTGTTAATCAAGAATATTAAGATAAAATCATGAAGATATTTAAAAAAAGAAGTCTTAAAAACCTGATGAGATGTTTATTTCTTGTCTCAAATAGCAATTAAATTGGTTGGTTATTAAAGAATATTGATATTTGGTCTCTTGCATAGTAAACTTTTTAGGTAAAATTGATAATAATTATACAAAAGTTAAATTGTTAAAACTTGCTTCTATGCATGCTTTTGTATTTCCTGTATTTATTTATGCATGCATCCCATAAAGAATACATCCATTGTACTTATAAACAGCCCTTCTATGGGAGAGAAGTATATGTGATTGGATCACATGTTTATTCTTTTGAGTT
>NC_034601.1:73775200-73779278 GCF_900095145.1 Mus pahari
AGTTTTAACTTCAGAAGGGTTGTTGGCCTTACAAGTAGAAAGAGCTACTGAAAAACAATTTTTACTTATGTAGATTATTCTTTGCCTTTACATTTGTTGATTTTTAATACAACTCATATACCTACAGGACCTTTTGAGGTCAATTGCCTCAGTCTGTGGAACTTGTCTCACAGATCCTACTGGAGGTGGTGTGGCACAAACAGCATTCTTGCTCAAAAAACCTATTTATATTGATCATATAAGAGCTCATTCTGATCTTCCTGGACCTTTAGCTATAGGCAATGATTGTATTGACAAATATTTGATAGGAGAAGCTTTACTTTCAGATCCTATTGTTTTGGTCAAATGTGGTCACAATATAATTAATCTTTCTAGTCATACCTTAAGGCTCCTACATAAGATCACTAAGGAGCAAGCTAGAATGATTTTAAAGCAATGTCTTGACTTTCTTACATTGTGTCAAGTTCATCATTTAGGGGTTAATCCACAAGGCTTTATGCCCAATCATATTTGGCAAATAGATGTAACTCATTATTCAGAATTTGGAAAATAGACATATATACATGTTTGTAGTGATACTTGATCAAGACTCATTTTTGCTTCTCTACATACAGGAGAAGCTTCTAAAAATGTAATTGATATTGCTTAAAGGCTTTTACTGCTATGGGATTGCCTAAAATCAAGATAGATAATGGCCCTGCTTATACTGGAAACAACTTTATACAATTTTTGTAAGGAATTTGGAATTGAACATAAAACTGGGATTTCTTTTAATCCAGACGAAAAGGAAATGTTGAATGTGTGCATTGCACTCTGAAAAATTTGCTTTTGAATACAAAAAAGGGGGAATCATATTCCAGTACACCACAAAAATTTTTAAATTTCAATGTTAAGAAACTCTTCCTCTCTGGGGAAGAGGGCATGCTTGTGTTTTTTTCTGCAGGATGCTGAAGGAGCATGCTAGCGGCCAGAGTGGTTAATGAGACATGCTGATGCTGGGTCAAAGAACGATGCTGATCGTGAGTTTGTAGAGTGTTCTGACAATGATGATAGAAAAGTTGTATTAGGCCTTCGACCCTGATCCTCCCTTTACTACATCCAACAGTATGGGAAGGCCTAAAAGTTGTGGTAATGGTAAACAACACTAAGTTGATGAATATGCCTGCTGGAGGAAATTTCACCATCAATAGAGAAATTAATTACTAAAGATTTAGAACTAAAGCCTCCATATACTTTTGTGGGAGGCACAGCTACAGGCACTTCTGCCCTGGTTTTGCAAGGAAAGAAGTATAACATAAATAAAAAATTGTTGTGTCTTCCCATGACCCTAGTTCCTCAGTTGACCTTGCTAACTCCTGCCGAATATTTGAGCTGAAATAGCCCCCCCCCCATATTAGAATCAAGCAAGCTGTTTTCTTCTCTGTGTCTCCTTGGTAACCTCTGTTGTGGCTGCCTGGCTGGCTGGAGGAACTTTAACCCATTCTCTTCTTACCAACACCAAATTATCTCAACAATTTGCATTGGCAGTAGAAGCCTCCATGGAGTCATTAGCTTCTTTAGAGTTAACTTCCCTTGCCCAAGTTGCCTTACAGAATCAAAGAGCACTTGATTTGCTGACTGCTGAGAAAGGTGGCACCTGTCTCTTTCTGCAACAAGAATGTCATTTTGATGTAAATGAATAAGATATAGTGGAAAGACGAATCCAACAGTTACATAAACTTAAGTTGGAGTTCCAGAGAAAACAGTTTTTAGTCACTGCTGATAATTGGAGGAAGTCCTCTATGTACACCCTCTTGATGCCCCTCCTTGGACCTTTAATAAGCATTTTATTATTANTAANTTTGGGGCCTTTTATTTTTAATAGAATTACTGGTTTTATAAAACAGCAGATTGATTCCTTGGCATCGAGACCTTTGCAAATTTATTATCATAGACTTGGTTTGGCTGACAGAGGCCTTGCTGAACATGAACCTGAGGTTGATAATTCTCCTTCAGGAGCTGCACAGGATTCAGACCTGTGCATACTGGTTCTTGATAAAATGAATCCAGTATGGGCACCAGCATGGGTTGCAAGGCTAAGCACTTCAGGGAAGGTCTCACAAGGACCATCTCTGAATTCCCCGTGAGACAAACCTGGTTTGCANGGAGGTTGGTATCTGTTTTCAACCTTATCCTAAGGATCTTTCTAAGGCTCTGCCTCCCCTCCCNAAAAGATANCAAGAGCCATGACTGTGGGTNNTGANNGTACCCNTGGGAGGAATCAGGTCAATGNTCCCCCCACTGGTTAATGCCCACTCATCCAAGGATGAGATGACTATTGACCACCCCAGTTATGTGGGGCCTTATTGAAAATAATTAAAAGGGAGGAGATGCCGGGAGCCATGGCCTCAGCCATGGCCTTGTGGATGTTTTCTAGCTTACATAAACAATCCTGAGAGAACATTCGTGGTTATAACAGTAAGAATGTTTATGGGAAAAGAGGACACTGTGACCGTTGGTTCCAGGACCTGAAGATTGCCACCTGACCTTTAGAGAGCCTCTGGGCTCTTCCTCCCTCCCTTGGAGCCTCTTCTTGCTTATGCTTATATTGCTGCTCCTGAATAAAGTTTGGAGAGCTTGATCAGTATGACTAACTTGCTCTCATTCTTCCTGTCTCTTGTCCCTCCCACTCTCTCTCTTTCTCCTGCCCTGGGTCCCCACTGATTTTCACTACAGGTCGGGGAAACCTGAGTGTAAATGTATATTCAATCCCTATTATTGACACTCTCCCCATCCCCCTCCAGTCCATACCAGCAGCACTCCTCCGTTCCCGAGCCCTGCAAAATTCCGTCTATTAGTTATTTGTTTTACTTTCATCACACAGAGTTCAATCAGAACCCTTTTGACCTGACCTTGAAACGATCCATCAGAGCCTGGTAGGCTCAACAATGAATTCACAATCAGATACCAGATTGCTGCTCTGCCGTTATCTGTTAGTTGCCAACACTTCAGCAAAGTGTGTGGTGACCCCTTGAGGTGTTTCCCTCTCTGTAGATAACTCTTAGAAGGGCTTGATTTCTGTGGACCCAGTGCTGATACAGAGCTATGATGAGATTTTTGCTCCCATGTCTCTATAGTGCTTAAATGATGATATTCAGTGATCCATCTGGAATGTATATTCTTTGCCAGTGTTGCCTAAGACTTAAATTTCTGGGTGATAATGTCTTCTCAAAGGCTGATCCCTACTGTCATTAATTCTGAGCAACCTCTGAAGTCATTAGTCTTTTGATTTCAGATAGCCTCACTAATGCTATTCTAAAATATTTGAAAGCTCTTTGAAGCATTAAATGGTAGAAATGTATGGAACTTATTTACTTTACAGATCGTATGTACATGTGTGTATGTACATTAAGGCTCTTGATATTTTGTATGAAAACATAATAAAATGAAAGCATTATGTTGCTCTGGGTGACTAGTAACCCTATACTGATGTATAAAAATAAACTTAGATTTGCTGTAGTTGTTGTTGTTGTTTTTCTCTATGGATAACTTTCTTTTTTTTTTTTTTTTCTTTCTTGTTTTTTTATAACACTCTTCACAAGTTATTATCCCTTCGTACATAAGAAGGTCTTTGAAGCATTAATAAAAAAATATTTGTATAAGGAAGTAAACATTTTAAAAAAGAAAAAGAAAAAGAGAAAAAAGAAAAAAGAAAAAAATCAATTGATTCTACAGATCTTTTATGTTAGGGTAAGAAACTTTGACCCACTGTGGTTTGATCCCTCCATTTTTAAGAACTGATTTAAACTTGGAGTCCAATATAAATGTGTAAAAATGAGTCACTTCACAGACAGAAGTTATAGAAAGCTAATCACAAAGATATCACCAGTTATCAGAATCAAGTAATGTAATGAGAGAACACTCTGCTTGGAGCATTCTTATTCTATATTTGCATAAGAAATTAGGAGTGCTTTTTATTTTTTTATTTGTATTTTTTAAAATTTATTTATTATTATTTTCTTTATTTACATTTCAAATGCTATCCCGAAAGTTCCTTATACCCCACCCCCGCCCCTGCTCCCCTACCCACCCACTCCCA
>NC_034601.1:73780548-73781247 GCF_900095145.1 Mus pahari
GGGCCAAGTAGTGTGGGTGGGTAGGGGAACAGGGGCGGGGGGGTATAGGGAACTTTCAGGATAGCATTTGAAATGTAAATAAAGAAAATTTTAAAAAAAAAGAAAAAAAAAAGAAAAAAAAAGAAATTTGCAAGTCAGCTAAAAAAAGAAAAAAACAAAAACAAAAAACAAAAAACTTTCCCTTCTCAACTTCATGTGTCCTAATTTTTAAAAATCCATGGTGTCCACTTAGTTTTGCCTTATAGTTCTGAGTATAAGAACAACCACTTCATCAAGGGCAGCCTTTTCGAGGGTATACTGCTAAACAAAACAAAACACTGACTCTCCCTCTCCCAGTAGCCATCATCTGACATTTTCTTTTCTCAGCTAGTGATGGAATTCATAAGCCCTTCGTTATCCATGCAGAGACTTATCCCTGGGTTCATATATATATATATATATATATATATATATATATATATATATATCGCTTATATAGCATATCTGTCATGTCCAAAAGGTAATGTTTCACTGCAGACACCCACTACCTTGAGCCTTGAGCATATGCGATCGAGACATACCATGTAGAATAAATATACATTTTTATCATGCTGATTATATACTTTGCCTGAATGGACATAATAAACAATGTGCAGTCATGAAACACACATGCATTTAGCATGCGATGTACCCATGATGAAGTCAGCATATTGCATAGGC
>NC_034601.1:73782012-73797064 GCF_900095145.1 Mus pahari
TATACACACTGTAAGCATATTTTCATCAGGTTCCACATTTTGTCCTTCTCAAGAAAAACGCAAACAGTAGGAGTTATACTGTAACTCCACCTATTGATTAATGTGTGGGGGTGTTTCTGAGACATCACACTTTAATTAAACCATTTTAGACTATGTTAATTATTCTTATCACTCAGCTTGGCTTTGTTTGTATTTGTGTCTGGCTGTGTGTGCATGTGCCTGTGGGTGGGTACTCCAATAAGAAGGAGAATAGCTCTATTACCATTGTTGTGGTTAATTAAAAACCGAGACAAGGATAAATCATTATCTGTGTCTCAACCCTATTTTCCTGTTAATTTTCTTTGCAGAGATATTTAGCAACCATGAATTAAATGTTTTAAACTTGTTGGGAAGTACTTATTCTTTATAAGCAAATGCTACACAGTAAAACATGTATTTTATCATTTTAAAGCTGATGAAGGGGGAGTGGATCTGGAATAGAGGGGTAGTAGGGGAATCTAGGAGGAGTGGAAGGACAGGGAGGTGTGGTCATAATGAAGTGTATTGAGAAAAATATTCTTTCAATAAAATAAAATACATTAAAATATGTAATAAGGTGATTCTAAGAACGTAGGTTTTGTTTTAATGTATGTTCATGTGTAATATGAAAAATTATGATCTGGCTTTTACATATAGAAGGAAAAACAAGGATATTATAATTATCATACCTTTAATAGATTTATTTGAAATCCTCCTTGTAGTTTTTGATTGGTTATCTTTAGGCATCAGAAAATATTCAAAAGAATATAAAACTTTTAAAATATCATTTACAATCTGTACCAACTTTTATCCTCAAATAATATACAGGAGCACAGAAACATTAAAACATGATTCACCACCGTGATGCATGTCCTCTGTTGTATTCCCACGTGATTCTAATCACTGACTTAACCACCTTGAGATGTATGTTATTATCATTTGGATTTAATATTGCTCCAAGAACTTAAAAGATCATAAAACAGAACTATTTTAAATAAAGTATATTAATACTGGTTAATATTAAATTAAATTTGGATTTAATATTTAGTGCTATTAATGATATATGACAGATGATACATTTGCTACTATTTCCTTCAAATTAAAATGTATTTCCTATGGTATTTAATAAACAGGTGGCTCTCCAGAAACAATTAATTCTTCCTCTCTTCAATCATTAGTTGCATAAAGTCCTTTCCTAACAATGGGATGGTTTTGCCTTATCTGTGTTATTATGTTTATTAGTGTTTTTAGGGGACATATCTTGCCAATCCTAGTAGTCATTGGTAATGTATCATGTGTGTAGCTTCACTATCATTTCTCAGAGATACCATCTCACAACTGATTTCTTCCTTTACAGACTTTCTGCCCTTTTGTTATGTTCCCTGAGCCTTAGATGCAGAAGACAAAAGCTCTGAAATCATATATATATTCACAGAACACTAAATGCACTAAACAAGTTGTATTTATATCTGTATGCATGCATATGCCACAGTAATAATCAAGGGAAAAGGCCATGAATTTGAAAGAGAATCAGGGGAGGACACAGAAGTTCTTGGATAAGGGAATTTAGGGTGAATTCGTATACAGATAGGGAGGTGGAAATGCTGTGAGTGTACTTTAATGAAAGTCTCAAATAAATAAGAATAAACAAACTTTTATTTTCCACTGTCATTTTTGCTGCAGGATAAGGCGTCAGCAAGGGAGAAGGGAGTCAGGCGTGGAAGTCAGGGGAATCTTGCATCCTGACTGACTACCAATCAGAATGCTTCTTTATTTACGCAGACCTCAGTAGAAAGGGATAGATTCGCATTGTTCCAAAACATATACCATTTCTGTCCCCAGACATGGGTTTTAATTTCTTGGTTATAGGTTTGGTCGTCATTGAAAAACAGTGACAGAACGCAGTCATCTTTTACGATTATCTGAGAATCTTGTGGTTTCAAGAACACTAGACAGAAAAACATAATCTGAAAGCCATCATGAGCAGATTGGCATGTCCCAAGCAATGTATTATTAACTCTTAGTGGTCAGAATGTATAGTAAGAAGACGCTTTTAATCTGTTCTCCTGCCAACTCCTCTAGCCCAAGGATCTTTTTTTGCCTTTTTAAATTTACTTTGTTCTGATTGTCTTGTTCCTGAGTAAGCATCGCGGCAGATGTTCCAAGAGTATTTTGAAGTTAGAACCTCATAGGGAGATTTCTGGCAGTTTATTTTGAGTCAAAAACATCCTGAGCATAAGGACAATCTTCAAGTAGGGCCAGAGAAGGATTGCTCCCTAAAGGGGGAGATGTCGCATGCTCAGGGATTTCTGGGTAAGCTTAGAAGCAGCACTCCTGAGAGAAGACATAAACGATTCTTAAGAAAAGTTATATCAATCTAATATCCCAAGTTGAGCAAATATTAGAAGACCCACGCATGCAGCATGTGCAGTTCCCAACAAAAACTGGAAAACTGCAAGACAGNAGTTGCCTCCCTCCGCCCTGCTTTGCTGGAGCTTTGTGAAGCAACTGCGCAGGCGTTCTGACTTTCCCATTTCCCATTAGCTGGGCCAAATTTTCAATTTCATTCTCTGTAGGTAAAAATAAAACAGATTTACATAATTGGTTATAGAATGTTAAATATAAAGACACCAATATCAACTTTCATTCACACCTTGTCTCTAATCCTTATGAAATATACACAGTCTTGATATATTGAAGCAATAATGATAGAATCATTTCTCAACTTAATAAACAGCTTGAGCTAAACTGGTTTCATTTACTATAATCCACATTAGTATTTAGATGCCGGTCACAAGTCAGGCATTGTGGGTACAAGGTTTAATTTCAACTTCTTGAATAAAATTTGTTAAAATTGGTATACTCTATAAGATTAACTGTGGATTGTGTGGTTTATGGGAATACCAATACGTCCAAAAAGACACAATGTGCTTGTACTTCACTGGCCTCTACTTATTTAATGTTTTGTTACTATCCTAATGTTTAACTAGTAGGAAATAATGAGCTCCATTGTAATAAAGTATAAACCAGTGGATATTGCTTTAGTTTAACCTTATTGTGAAGCCAAATGACTCCATTCTACCACTTGTACTATATATTTCTCTCAGAAATCACTAACAATTTTCTGGCAATTAAATACTCACCGAAAAGCCCTGGATCATAAGATATATTTCTGGGTGTGTATGGGACACCATACTGAAGAAAATTCTGCTGAAAAAAATTAAAATCACATGTGCAAGCACAGGCATATGTGCACATAAAACAATAAGAAGCAATAAATATGAATAAGCCAAGCACAAAACTTAGCTATTTCACAAAAGTGATGTAACTCTCTGCTGTCAACCACATTAAAAGCTGAAACAAAAAGAACAGATGTCAACTGATCAAGTTTCCAAGCAATATTAAATTACACTAGCAAAACTGTAATATCCACAGTTAATTTTAATAGTTTGAGCATCTCTGACAGAAATGGAGTGTTACTCAGTTATTAAATGCAGCAACATAAAATGTTGGAATACATTACCAGTAAAGGAAACTGGCATATGTAGAGTTATGAATTTAATAAGGAGTATGAATATAGAGAAATAATCTATTGCCAGAACGAAAAGAGACTTTGTTTCTCATTTATTGATTATAATATTATCTCTTGCTACAAAAATTATATGAAAAATGTTAAATAAGAGAAAATATAAGAATTTCTTCATTCATGGAGTCTGTGTGTGAGCATAAAAGTATATGAATATAAGAGAAATTGGCAGAGTTATCTCAAGTTTGAAAGCACACAGTGATGTCTTGGAGACCTTATCATATAAATTAAGAGTGGAAAAAAATCACTAAATAAAGATGTTTCTAACATTTAATAAATATATGAAGAAATAGAGAAATGTCTGGTAAGTTAAGAATATAATATTTATTTATATACTTTCATACATTACATTTTTATCATCATCATACTCTTCATATTATTTCAATCTATAATTTGATGACTTCTTGGTTCCACTCTTAGACTTTTGTAAATAAGAGTCTCATTAAAACAATTGCTAAGTCATTAAATTGTTTCACTGCTGACTGAATTTTGTGATTGCTGCACAAAATATTCTATGAGTGCATTGTTCTGAATTGCTGCTGCTTTTAGCCATTGTCTGAGTCTTCATTTATGTCCAAAATTTGCAAGATATTCAGCATAATATTGATTACTGTCTATGACTGAAGAATCACCTTGCTTTTATTCTTCTTTAAAATAGATTTTATTATTAAACTGATTTAATTAAAGTTTCTCTTCTCATATGTTTACTTCTTGTGAGATTGCTTATGCATGTTTGTTATTACTGTATTTGTAAATGTCAGTGTTGCTTTTATTCCTCCAGAGAAAGGGATGAGAGTCATACCTAAGCATTGGGTGTACAAGGCTTGGGCTTGGCTCAGATGGTTTCTTACGAACTTTCCTTAGATCTAGGTTTGGAAGCTCCTATGTTCCTTACAACCTAATCTGCAAATCTCGATTTTGAAGACTTGAGCTTCTGGTCTTCTGACCCGAACTGAACTCTACTAAACCTTGGTAGTCTCTATTATCTGTTCTTGGGTGCGTTGGAACTACACTATCTCCGATTCATTCTTTCATATCTAACTGATATATCACTTTGTATGCCACTCATTTAAATGTCATTGTTTTGGACTAAAAGCCTGTGTGTATTGCAGACATAGGAATTAAGGGTGTGTATTCCGGCCAGATGGATTAAAAGTGTGTATGCTAGCTGGATCATAACTTTAGATGTGATCATTATCAGAACCACCATATTGCTGGATTAAAATTCCTCTATATGGATTGAAACCTTGCAGTTACCACTCAAGTGCTTTACCACATAGCAGCATACCCAGCAAATGTTTGTTTATTTCATACATCACAATTTAATTGTGATTGCTTTATAAGAATTATCCAGCCTTTTGAAAAATAATTGTTTCAATCCATTTAATTAAAAGATTTAAATTTTTAATTTCAGATCCATATTTTAAATTTTCAATGTTGTTTATTATTTACTTAATATATTTATTGTGATATCACTAAAGTACCACTAATGAGCTGACCTAAAATGAATTAATTGCATTGATATAACTTTTTCCAAAGAAGCAAGGTGAAAATCATCAGAGATAATTTGTTAGTTTTTTCTTTGAAAGAAAATAATTGAAAATATCACAATTCCATAAATATTATAAATGAGGAATTTTCTTATGATTATAAACTAAATTTGAATTTAAAGTTCACATGAGGGAAAATAAAACCTGAAGTGTTAATATAGAACCAAGAAAAATACAGAACTATAAAAATTGTGTCATTAGGTCTTAGGGATTTGCAGGGATTGTCTTGAATCTTATAATGTTTAGAGATCAGCAATGTGCCCAAATTATCCTTATATAGTTACAGTAAATGTGTCAAATCTGCTCTTATTTCATCTGCTCTTACTAAAAACGTCATTCTTTTGCTGTAAGAGACTGTATTACACCTTTTTATATATAGAATTAGTATGGAGTTTCTCCCTTTATCCTCTTGTACTCTGAAGAAGTTTATACTTGACTATGTCACAGAATTCATCAAAATGTGTGTATTTTAAGTATTTTGACAGTCTTTATATGATTTTGTCTAAAATAATTCCTGGAGTTTGAAGTCAATAATTTTCAAATAAGTAAGTACTACTGTAAAATTGTCTCGTTATTCAATACAAGTTTCAAAATGAGGAATTTTATGAAGCTAGTTTAATTTCTCTTGGTTTAATACAAAGAGGTTTTAATATGTAATTTAAAATAGTGGCCACTATTCTGGGATGACAGTATGCTGGACATTTCCACTAGAACAGCAGTCATGGTTCCTAGAATAATTTCATGCAGATAATTTCCTAGGTTTTCAATATGAGTGACTTAGTGGTGGAACTTTGTCAGCATTATACCTTGTGTCTGCTTTACGAAATATGAGGTGTCTTACAGATACAGCAGGACTGACTTACATAAGAACTCACAGCAACTATGGTGGCATTCAAAGACCGGCACAGCGTCCAGCCACATAGGCTTCTAGTACTGCCAAGGGTATTAGATATAGGGTATTAGCCATAACTAAGAAGCTATTTGTATATGATACCCACGAAGAAGGTGAAAATCTGTTTTCTCCTCTGGACTGGCTTTATAAACCACACTTAGTGCAAGCTCAAGGCCCAGGAACTGTAAAATGGACTCTATGGCTTTTTTGTTGCTGTTGATAATTTTTTTGTTCCTTTTGACAATTTTTGTTGTATTGATATATTGTTTTTTTGATCTGATATTTATTTCTGTATGCTTGAGAAAGAGAGAGAAAAGTCAGGAGGGGAGAAGAATATGTGGTTTCAAGGAGGATTTGGGAGAAGGAAATTTGTTTAAAATATACTGTGCAAAATCTTTAAAGTAAAGCATATATATATATACACATACACATACACATATACACATACATATATATACATAGAGAATATGGTTCAGAAGGTACTTGCCTCTCCAACTGATTACAAGAATTCAGTGCTTCAAGTACATATATTAAAGCCACTGCCTTCAGGTATACTCTATCGTCTACACTCTCTAGTGCACGTACACATGCATGCACACAGACACACAGACACAGACACACACACACACAAACACATACAAAAATTAAATAAATTATTTGCAAAATTAAATATATTGATAGTTTTGAAAGCATATAATAATACCAGTCCTTTATTTACATTTCAAATGCTATCCCGAAAGTTCCCTATACACCCCCGCCCCTGCTCCCCCACCCACCCACTCCCACTACTTGGCCCTGGCCTTCCCCTGTGCTGGGTCATATAAAGTTTCCAAGACAAAGGGGCCTCTCTTCCCAATGATGGCCGATTAGGCCATCTTCTGCTACATATGCAGCTAGAGACANGAGCTCAGGGGGTACTGGTTAGTTCATATTGTTGTTCCACCTACAGGGTTGCAGCCCCCTTCAGCTTCCTTGGGTACGTACTTTCTCTAGCTCCTCCATTGGGGGCCCTGTGTTCCATCCAATAGCTGACTGTGAGCATCCACTTCTGTGTTTGCCAGGCACTGGCATAGCCTCACAAGAGGCCGCTCTATCAGGGTCCTGTCAGCTTAGTCTTGCTGGCATGTGCATTAGTATCTGGGTTTGGTGGCTGATGATGGGATGGATTCCCGGATGGGGTAGAAAGAAAATAATAATAATAAAAAAAGGAAAAAAACAAAACAAAAAACCAATACCAGTCCATGAAATTTACTCTATAATGCATTTTGCCTTATAAATCCATACTAAGTAATAATGAAATTATTCTAATGAATAAATTCACTATGTTTTTATTGATGATCTCTGAGCCTTCAGATTTAAAAAAAAATATTACTATAAAATTCTTAAAATGCCTAATAACCATTATTAAAATTTGCTTGTGTTAATTTGATTATAATTCAGGAATGTAAATGAGACATATTTAAATGACCAGAGTTTCATTTATTACCGGGAATACTTTTTGAGATACCTGTTATTGTGAAATATCTGATCTTTGCTCATCAAATGTTTAAATGGTAATAGTCTTTTTAATTTTCAAAGCTTCAGTTCCATTTTAATTAGTAGTTTTAATTGGTACATTATCTGAAATGTGAATGTTTGTTATTTTCTCAGTGAATAAGAACAATCCATGTTTTAATTTGAACATATATTTGAGTTGAATGCCATTTGATTAATGACCAATACATATGCAATTGATTTTCTGAGTTCAATATATTGAGCATTTCTTTCTGATTGAGTTTCTGTGCATTGAGCTCATCAATTAAAATGATATTTAGAATTAATAATATTGTCTATTAGTTTCAAAACCTTAAAATGCCATAAACATGCCACTTGGTGACAATATTAATTTTTTCAGCTATCTTTAAATGTTTAGATTAATATTTCAAAAAATATCGCTGGAGAAAAGGAAATAAATTCAAAAGATAGAACTATTAAGACTAATACAATTGATTTTAAGTATTAGAGTGAATCTGTTTGATGTTAAAATTTAAAGAATTCAATGGACATTAATTTAATCATTTTCATATAATTAAAATTTTAAATTGCAGTATCTTTTTTTCCATTTTTTATTTGATATTTTCTTTATTTACATTTCAAATGCTATCCCAAAAGTTCCCCATACCCTCCTCCTGCCCCTGCTCCCCTACCCACCCACTCCGACTTCTTGGCCCTGGCCTTCCCCTGTGCTGGGTCATATAAAGTTTGCAAGACCAAGGGGCCTCTCTTCCCAATGATGGCCAATTAGGCCATCTTCTGCAACATATGCAGCTAGAGACTCGAGCTCAGGGGGTACTGGTTAGTTCATATTGTTGTTGCACCTANAGGGTTGCATCCCCCTTCAGCTCCTTGGGTACTTTCTCTAGNTCCTCCATTGGGGGCCCTGTGTTCCATCCAATAGCTGACTGTGAGCATCCACTTCTGTGTTTGCCAGGCACTGGCATAGCCGCACAAGAGGCCGCTATATCAGGGCGCTGGATGACTGGCCAGACAAGGAGTCTGTCCCAACAGCTGTGTTGCCTCTGCAGGTTGCCCTCTCCCTGGCAGCGCACCGGAGCTAAGATGGGTCTCCCACTGGGTCAGGCCCTGGACACTCCTCCTCTTGCTGGAAAGGTGCTGGATGACCTGAGCCAGAAACGGAATCTTTCTCAGAAGCTGTGTTGCTTCTGCAGGCCGCCCTCTCCCCAGTCACGCACTGGAGCAAAGATCGGCAGTATCTTTTTTATCATTGTTTTTTAAAGGAATTATATGAAATCTTGGGACCAATCAATAGCAGAATCATAATTTAAATATATTTTCAGATAAAACTATTATATACATTTAAAATGAAATATTCTCTTTTGAATATGGAAAGTTATTACGTCTCAAATATTTAGTGCTTGGTTCTTAGTTGATGGTATTACTTGTAGGATAGGATATTGGACATGTTGAATAGTAATGAAAACGGGATTTACATTGGTAGTTTAGATTCATAGTCCCTGTTTCTTTCCTTTCTCTCTCTAGCTATTTGATACAATTTTTAATGATCTGAAAATCCTTTGACACAAGTTCATGTTGCTATGACAACCTACCTCAACATGGGTCTCAAGTCAATGGAACTGTGGAACTGCTGAATATGTGCTGAAACTTTGAAGTAAAGTAAGTATCTTCTTTTTAAAAAAATTCTCTTGACTAACTAATTGCCAAACACTTCAAGATTTTGGCACTAAGAAGAATAATATAGAAGTTGAGCTGAAGCAACTATGTTTTAAATTTTATGTAATTGCATCTTAAAAATGAATATGACATAAGAGTAAGATGAAGAGAAGTTGGGGTGTTGTAAACAATGGTAGAAAAGGCATTCCGCAAAAACATCATACCACGCAGGTAGAATCTTTACACATGTATTTTTTGAGCCAAGGGGTGCATAAATATTTGGAGGAAATATTATGGAAAGTAGAGTGTTAAATTTTTAGAGGTTAATATTTCAAAAACATTGACTATATAACTACTAAACCTGAATGATAGATATAACTCTGGTGATGAGAAGTCTCCTGATGATAATAGTGGATACCAGAACCTGAAAAATTAAACAACTTCTAGGAAAAAAAAAAAAAATATATATATATATATATATATATATATTTAAAGACAGGCTTGCATACACACACACACACACACAAACAGATTGTGTATGGATTAACACCAGTTTTATGGATTTAAAGAAATAAGAATACTATTAATTTTTTTTTTAAATTTGGCCAAGCACATGAGCATATACCTCTGACCCTGAAGCAGAATGATTACAAAATTATAAAGACTGGCCTGAGCTTTGTTTGTATTTCAAACAAATAAAACAGAATAACCAGACCCTATTTCATATCACACTAAAGTCAAACAGTAAAAATGGTAATTAATATTCAAATAATTAAACTTATTAAGTTGTCCCTATTTTCAATTCTATGAATAATGATAATTTCATAGAACAGTTAAACATACTGATACCTTTGAAGATGATATTTATGAACATGACACATATCAAAATTAAAATGGGAATTTATAATGTTAGAAGGGCCATGAGATATTAATTTTGATGAATTGATTCACTGTTCTCATATACATATATTAAAACACACTCTGGCACAAAATGTTTATTAAGGCTGAGTTTCTATAGAAGTGTGAATGTGAATGAAGTCCTGAATGAGTCAAGAAAACACCTGAATTAGACCTCAAGTGAGTCATAGTTTTCAGGGAAAATAAATAGTATAAAAGACACATTCATAGCATCCTAGAATAAAAAATACATATTTTTAAGTCTCAGAGTAAGTACAATCCAACATATATTGCTTGCACTACAAAAGTAATGTGCACTAAAATAACGAATATTTTGATTGTATCTAATCCATGGTGCAGTCTGAGAATGCTTGCGGTAGCTAGAGGTGTTGCTACAGAAGGGCATTAAAGTACCATGCCTGTCTACTTTCTGCAGTGCTCTCTGTCATGAAGGAAATGGACTCAAAATGCTCTGTAACTGTAAGCCTCACACGAACTTTCTTATAGACGTTGCTTTAGTCATAGAATTGAATCCCAATAGAAAAGAATAGACAATAGAAAAGTGAGACAGCAGTATTTATTTGTCCATAATCCAATGAAAAAGAGTATGTATATTTGACTCAGCATAATAATTACTCCTAAAATTGTATTGAATTTTTATTTGAGTGTGGTATATGATAAACCAGAGAGTACACTCAATTTACTCTTCCATCCTATTACTATAATTATTATTACCCTTAATATTTTGACTCACAAGTATCAAATACTCTGCATGCAAATACATATTTTCCATTTAATATCAACAGTTGATTATAGAATAATGCTATGTGCAATAATATCTTTAATATGAGAATGTAATAGTGCCCTCACATCTTATATAATACTAATATTTCTTTGTAAGTGTAGGATGACATGCAACCACACACCTCGAATTCCTGCACATGGAAAGGAGAGGAAGAAAGTTCAAAAATGAAGTGTCAGATTCATTTCTGTAGTGACGTAAATGCCAGGTTGGGGCAGCTTCCCACACCTCATTAATAAAACACACACAACAATTGAAAAAATAATTGTACTGCAATGTTTTGGTTTTTAAACATTAATAAACTTTGTAATAAGAAATTAATTAAATTTAGTTAATCACAAAGTGCTATCTTGTATTATCATTTTATAATCTCTTACTTTTAAATGATGAATCTTTTTAATACACAATGTAGACACTTAAAATTTAAATTGTTCAACATTATTTGTGTGACTACATACAGTGTGTATATATAAAGAAACATATGCATACATACATACAAACATATATATGTGTGTGCACACACACATGCACACACACATACATATATATGCATATATATACATATATATGAGGATGCACAATATATATATGTGTATATATATACACACACATATATATGTTTATAAATATATATATATATGTATATATATACATATATATATATATATATATATATATATATATATATATATATATTGNATATATATATATATATATATATATATATATATATATATATATATTGTACATCCTCTTATCTTCTCATACCATTTTCTCCATACTCAATTGCTTTCATCTTGTTAAAATATAACATCTTTTATTTATTTCACATCAGGCAATTTGTCACAAAGTACCAACAAAGCATGCCCTTTCCCACCAACATGGACTGGCAGTGATCTGAGTCATATATATTATGTCATCCTAGCAGCTCTGAAATTCTCCCTGGCTTTGAATTTTCAATTCCTTTAACATGTATTTTTGTTTTATATTAAATTTTCCAACTTACCAGGGATGTTGTTATCAACAATTAAGAAAGGATATTTAATTTATCAATGTCTCCGCAATATGGGTGCTTTGGTTTCTTCTGGTGATCAATTTAATAAGGGCATATTCAATGTATCTCACCCATTAGGAATAATTTTGCCGATGTAATTACAAAACAGAGAACTTCTTTTACAAACAATGCCTGGGATGAAAATAACTAATTTTTGTAATTAAGCAGAAGTATTTTCAAAGGATAATGATTCTCACACCAAAGCTCAAGATTGCTACAGAGTAAATTACTTTGGAGACATCTGGGAAACCTGAAGTCTTCACTGCGTATCACCAGGACACAGATTCCTCTCGCACCTGGCTTCAGGGAGAAGTTCACTGCAGAACAGATGTTAATGTTTCATGCAGTTTTAGCAAAGAATATGGTATGAAAACATTTTTATTTAACTTTGTTTTAGAAGAACACAACCTGCATGATTAGATAATGTTCAAACTGAAAGTTGCTTAAGGGGATAGAAATTAACACACTTTTCAAATTGTTTAAAATTTACACAGTACTTAAAATGTCTTTCTGTGAATTACCATGTCATTTAACTCTATCTATATTTGGAATGAAGGTTGTATCATTCCTATTATGTGGTAATTGTCATAAAACTAGGTAAATTTATTTTCTTTAATTGTGGTAGTTTCTATGAACATAAATGCATATTTTTAAAAAAGATACCATATATGAAGTTCAATATACTACCATGTAGAATTACATTTTCACAGCAGTTGTTTAAAATTATATATATATATAATTTTAAAATTATATATATATATATATATATATATATATATATATATATATATATATCCCACAATAAGTCTTTGTATGATTGATATTAACACAATTATCCATCTATTACTATGGAAGGCAAACTAGCAAAAGATCACATTACTTTTAGAAAGACTTTTATATTTTCCCTATTTGTTGTAAGATATTTACTAAAGTCTTCATATTCATCGGCAGCTCTTCACCCTTATATCATTACTATCTCTTACTCAAATCTCTGTACTGTTTGATAGATGTCTATCTGTTTTGTTTTAAAAGGACCAGAATACTAGAACTTGATTGTCTTAATGGAGAGATACAGGACTAAGTCACTATTTAAATATGACAGCTGGGATGAGAGCAAATGAGCTCTTAGCAAAGAGTCAAGAGGAACTTACAGAAGGGGTGTGTGTTTACCAGGGGAGCAATGCTAACATTGACATCAATAGAGCAGAAGGGATAATAATAATAATAATAATAATAATAATAATAATAACAATAACAATAATAATAATAATAAAATGTCTTAATAAAACTGAGAGTTTAAAATATTTATAAGCTTTTTTAGATTTCAAGAGAAAATAGACTTCACCTCCCACTCCTCTGTTCTTCTAATCCTCTCATTAGTATTTTCAGAGGACTGGCAAGAATATATGCCCCAACCTCTGCCACATTGTACTGGGGATTATTTTGAATCAAATGTAGATGTACAAAGAAAACTCTGGCTGCACAATTTTCTTCTAGAAAGCAACATAAGAAAATATTGTGTAGCAGACATACCATCTGTACTTCAAGAAGCAAGAAATCTTATCAACAGGGAGTGATAAGACAAGAGGGATATTTAGCAATCAAAACTCATTAAGATCACAATTAGCACCCTACTTCACGGCTGATTGTTACCTTCCAATGACTAAACGCTGATGTCTGATCATGATTCCATAACTGAGTAGTAATTTAGTCGTTTGAACCCACCTTCCCCTTCAGTCTTCCAGTCACTATTATAGCTTCTACTTATACATAAACCTCCAGCTGTTTTTCTCCTTCTTTTCCCACACCACTTCTATATTCACTTCCCACTCTTCCCACTCAGACACCCAAAGAGTGATGAAGAAGTCTGCCAATCCTGCAATCCCTTTAGCCAAAACAACAGGATTTAAAAGTCCTTATAAGTTTCCTTATAAATCAAACCCCCTCACCTATGATAAGAAAGGAGTAACATGGGGATTGAATCTAATAGGAAGAATTTGTTTTTAGGAGATATTGTTTTTCGCAGTGTATCCTACTTTCTAATCTCTGTTTTGTCCTGTGTTTTTTACAGATTGCCTGGGCCTCTTCTTTCTCTGGGGACTGGTGCTACTCTTTGCTACCAGAAACATACATACATTAAATCTCCTGATGATTACAACTTTCTACAAAAAGCTGTAGTGTTTATTTTTAATCTTTGCACATTCTCCTCTAGATACTATTTTGAACTTAATCCAATATAATGCATTCTTTATGGAATAATGATGAGGAAAAGATGGTATATGTGCTGTGCAGCTGTAGAGACATAATTTTTAGATAGATTTAATCTGTGTTTTGTTGAATGCATTTATAAAACTTTATAGACATGAAAGCCAAATTCATAAAGCTGTGTATGCAACACTAATCAACCAATGGTACTTTTGTTCTTCAATGGATCTTGCTTCTCTAGGAAGAACTTGTTCTATTTGCTAGGCTAGCTTCTGCCCTTTCTCCAGGCTGTCACAAACAGCTCGCCTATGTTTTTTGAACACTGCATTAGAGTTTGAGGTTGAGACCTGTGTTCTACCTTATTTCCATCAATAAATCGTTCACATTTATTTCCTTGTCAACTGAACTTTATTCTATCCCTATGCTTGGTTTGAATGTTGGATGTCTGTCCAGAGAAACAGGAATCTCAGACATTTGCTATGAATTCAGCAAGTTGTTTCCCTGTCTGCATGCTTAATCTTCTTCACAAAAGTACCTAATAGCACATTCTTTATCCTGCTTGAAAATAAGAAAAAAGATATTTTGCTATAAAGTAGAAGTTGTATGTATAATAGACTGGTTCAGGGCAACATTATCTCCTTAGAGATAGAAAACATATCCTGATCCAAGATGAGATCTTAAGAAAGATTTGATAATTTCTCGTGGTTGTTTCTTCAAATACATCCAAAGAAGAAAATAAGTCATGAAGAAGGAGGAGGAGGATGAGGACAACGAGAATAAGTATGGGGGCTATGAGGAGATGGAGAAGAAGAGGAAGAAGAAGAAGAAGAAGAAGAAGAAGAAGAAGAAGAAGAAGAAGAAGAAGAAGGAGGAGGAG
>NC_034601.1:73797117-73814097 GCF_900095145.1 Mus pahari
AGAAGAAGAAGAAGAAGAAGAAGAAGAAGAAGAAGAAGAAGAAGAAGAAGAAGAAGAAGAAGAAGAAGAAGAAGAAGAAGAAGAAGAAGAAGAGGAGGAGGAGGAGGAGAAGGAGGAGGAAGAGGACAACAACAACAACAACAACAAAATCATTAAAAAACACTACTACTATAAACAGTGAGATTTCACCTTCTATTTTCTGACAAATGGAAGCTACACTATTTAACAATCCAATCATTTGCAATCTCTTCTGCTCTACAGAGGAGTGTTTTGAGTTCATCAGACCATCTCCTATAGAATGCTGTCATTGTGCATTAACCCATGAAGATTGTCTCCTGATGTGGAAATGAACCAAATGCAAGGATTCTCAAGATTAATGTCACATTTATCTGTATTATGATAGATTGTTTTTACTGGCTACTATGACAGGGGACTATCCATTATTGGTCTTAAAAGGAAGAAAATTCATTTTTCTCTTCTGTATCCTTGATCTTTTCTAAAGAGAAATGGTTAGAGGAAGTTCACAATTATCTATTCAGGGGTCTCTGAAAATATATTTCAAAGATGTCTGCCATCATGCCACATGGACAAGATTACAATAAATGAAATTAATCAATAACAGATCATAGAAAATAAACAAATAAAATATTGACCTTTGTGACAACATACATAGACTAAAAATAATAACTCATAGTTAAATAAGCTGTATTCAGAAAGAAGCAACTCATGCACTTTTATGCTAAGTCTAAAGTTTCTGACTCCACACCTGTTGGTAAAACAGTGGTGTTTCTCAAATGTTGAGGGAAAGCATCAAGGCAAAGGGCTAGGGTGAGGAAAGTTCAATCAAATCAAATTATCATGTTAGGAGAGCAAGAAATTTTAATAATTTATTATATTTTAGTAGGGTAGCCACAGAGAAAAAGAAAGTTGTGTACCCTTTAAAAGGTAGAATAAAGTTTTTTGAATGATTTTTCCTATGAGCAATACATCATTGAGAACACAATTATGTTTTATGTAGTTTAAGCACTGAACCCATATGAATATATTAATACATGATATGTATTAACATGTATAATTTTGATTATTTTTGCTCTAGTTTAAAACAGAGGAATCTCTGCATAATAAATATTCAGAATAAGAAAAACCGTGTTTCATTACTAGAAACTAAATTCTTCAACTTAATAGAAGATTAATAATTTCTGAAAAAAAAATGTATGGAGTACACCACCTTGTGATTCATGGCAACACCAATAACAAAATATCATCAATAACATAATTAACTTTTCTATATGACAAAAGGCTGATTAAGGAGGCCATGCATGACAGTATTAATTGATAAAAAACTGTAGAGGCAAAGTGTAGATCAGTATTCCCCAGATTGTGAGGAAGGAAATGATGAATAGCAGGCAGCATTAGTGAAGTAGATGGCACACCTGCTGTATGTTTTGGCTAAGCTGATGGTAACATGGCTGTATGCTTTTGAGAAAACTAATAAAATATAATTTCCCAATAAAACTTAATTCAACTACTTGAATGTTTGCATCTGTGCTAAACTCTCTGAAATTATTGGTGCTGTCTTTCTCACTCTCATACAGTTTGAACTACTCTGTTTAATGTAAAAGCCTGTTGTTACCAACAGGACATGCCCTCCATATTTGCATTTGTGGTTTGTTTTACTTCCAACTGTTGCTGCTTCAGGTCTTTTGTTAATGTTAGAGTTTGTTTTGGATTCTCTTCCATTGTCTTTATTGTCTCCATGTGATTGTGTGTGCGTATGTGTGTTTGTGTGTGTGTGTGTGTGTGTGTGTGTGTGTGAGTGCATGCAAACATGTGTTCAAGAAATTGAGTTTTATTATTTGCACACTCAATATAAAAATCATCATTCTTTTCAAAGACAAGTTTTTTTGGTGGTCAAACTAAAAAGAAGGTAGAATATTTCTTCTCTCTGCACTACTTAAACCAGATTTAAATGAAAGTAATGAATATGTCACTTACGGATTGTCTCACTACTAAAATACCCTGCATTTCCCCTAGCAGTTAAAAACAGCAAACTCTCATTCTTTACTGTTGCAGCTGCCTAAGCCCTTTTAACTGCCTTCCTAAATGCATTTGGCAGTGCTGATGATCTGTAAAAGTTGTTGAGGCTGAAGCCTCCCAGAGATTTGTGAAAATAATACCCTGATGGTGAGGAAAGGCCCATATTTAGTTCTGTAGTCTCAAACCATACATTTTATTTTGAACATGTAGAAGGAGCCACATGCTTCACTGGATGTAATGATGAATTATAAACCACCCATGAAAACCAGCAGCAGTGAGGAAGTGAGAGGAAATGAGAAGTTAATACAAATCCAGGAGCACCACAGAAATAAATGGAACCAACTGTGTCTTCATTTATGTAGGGTTTACACTTTTATTTTTATTCACATGCATACTCACAAGTAGTTAACTAATTATTTTGTGTGTATTTTTTCTTCATCTTTGTTTCACAAAAACCTAGGTGATTGTTTCCATTATTCTAACTATCGTAGCTACTCTTATACTGAATTTTCTTAATATTTTTTATCGAACATTCTATGTAGGGAAATGCTAATGGTTTTAAGTATGTTACTTATTTCCATATTTTGTGTAATTGTTCTTTGATGTTGGTCACTTTGAAAATTGGTCACTTTTTTAAGATAATTCAAAGAAACTAATTCATAGTGTTGCCATACAGCTCTGCTTGAAATAGAAACCATGCTCATATACAGTGCAGATGCCTTGTTTTATAAATGGCCCATCAGCAAGGTCTTGCTTGCTGGACATTGGCAGGAAATGCATATGTATAACCTGGCAAAATTCCTAAATATCAAGGCCTATAGGAAGAAGAAATTGACATAATGCAAAGAAACTCTGCTAGAAAATTTCCTGAGAGTTGGGTGCTAATTCAAGGCCATGTGTATTACTGAAGTGCTGTGGTATTAAAAAATAAGAAGGGAAATATGTAACTATCAAAAGTATTTTAGACATGAAGAACTCTGGGATAGGTAATAATGCTAAGAGAAGAAAGAACATCTAGATATGATTCCTATTTATATGTTTGCTTGCAAGAAATAGTTAAACTACCATCTTTGTTTATGTTTATGCATGGTCATCTTACACTTAACCTTTTTTTTTTATTTTGGGGAAAATATTTGGAAATTTAATTAAATTTGGTGTTTTGTTTCTCTACAACTTAGAAGAGCATTGATGAGAGGTTTCCAAAGACCCAAACAGATTCCACACATGCAAACTCTGAGTTCATCAAAGCTCTAAACACTGAGAGATTCACAAATACTAGAAGGATTCACATGTCTTATGTTGAAGTACTCATAGATAATCTGTAAATTGTGCAGGGGAAGTTACCTAACCAGTTGGGCAAATTTCACTTAAATTATATATGTAGTTTTATATGCAGACTCATAAGTATTATAATTTAGGTTGGGAGATAATAACATATTTCTCTATGACATTTTTAATCACCCTTGCTGTAACCACTAAATGGTTATATAGACCATTTAATGAATCTTCTATTCACTACCTTCATTCTTTTGTACCAATCTCTTACCCCTGTCCCTAATTAAAGTCATCTTCATTATGACTATCTGCTATTTAAAGTTACTTTACCTTATTATTTCCTTCTCTATCACTCCCTACCTTCATAGACATTACATTCCTGGTTTCTGCAATTACATAGCTTATATATTCATATCTGGATAGTTTAACAGAGATGAGAAAGAACATGCTATATTTGTCTTCTGGTAAGTGAATGACTTCTTTCACACACTGTATACATACTGCATGCTCACTCTCCAAACGAAGTGTGGTTGAAGGAAATTATAGATGTATTTAAATCCTGGACATTGTGAACAGAATGTCAATGAACATGGCTGAGAAATTATGTGCAGAGTAGACTGAATTCCTTCTGGAATCTGCAAGAAGTGATACAGCTAGGCCAAATAGTAGATTTGTTTTTATTGTTCTGAAGATATTTATCATGGGTTTTCAGAGTGGCTCGACGAGTTTATCATCAAACAAAGAGTGAAAGGTAGTTTCCTTTCTTCATACCTTTTCCAGCTTTTGCTGTCAGTTATTCTGTTTCTCTCCAGCATTCTGGCTGGGATAAAATAAAATGTCAAATTTGTTTTGATTTGCATTTTGCTAATAGAGGAGGTTATTGAACATTTAGAAAATCTTTTTTTGCCATTTGTTTTTTACTTCTTCTTTTTAAGATTTCTCTGTTCAAGAGACAAATTGTGGATCACAGACTGAAGGAATGACCATCCAGAGACTGCCCCACATGGGGATCCATCCTATATACAGTCACCAAACCCAGACACCATTGTGGATGCCAACAAGTACTTACTGACAGAATCCTGTGATAGCTGTCTCCTGAAAAGCTCTGCCAGTGCCTGACAAATACAGAGGTAGATGCTTGCAGCCAACCACTGGACTGAGCACAGGGTCCCCAATGGAGGAGCTAGAGAAAGGACCCAAGGAGCTGAAGGAGTTTGCAACCCCATAGGAGGAACAACAATATGAACTAATCAGTAACATCCAGAGCTCCCAGGGACTATACCACCAACCAAAAAAAAAAAAAAAAAAACATGGTGGGACTCATGGCCCCAGCTGCATATGTAACAGAGGATAGCCTTGTCAGTCAGTGGGAAGAGAGGTCCTTGGTTCTGTGTAGGCTCTAAGCCCCAGTGTAGGGGAATGACAGGGCCAGGAAATGGGGGTATGGTTGTTGGTGACCAGGGGACAAGGGTACGGGGTAGGGGGTTTTCAGAGAGGAAACCAGGAAAAGGAATAACATTTGACATGTAAATAAAGAAAATATATAATAAAATATATAAAAATATAAATAAAAAATTGTCTGTTCAGTTACATAAAACATTTAGTGAATCATTTTAACAGATTATTTTAATTATCTCTATGTTCTGGATGGTAATCCTCTGAGAGATGTATATTGGGCAAAATTCCTTTCCCATCCTTAGGTTCCATATCCATTTGACTGTTGCTTTAGCTGAGCAAAAGTTGTGTAAAGTGTTATGAAGCTCCACTTCTCAATCATTGGCTTTAACAACTGGATAAATATTTCTTACTCTGAGTGCCTTTTCCTATGTCTATGTATTGTAGGACACTGATTAAGTTTTCTTCTATAGGTTTCAGTATTAAATATCTCACATTCCTTTATCCATTTATAGACAGATTTTTTTTTTTTTTGGTAGACAATACGTATAGCTGTAATTTCACTCTTCTACCTGTGCACAACCAGTATTTCCAGAACAATTTGTTGAAGATGGTGTCTGCTATCTAGCGTTTTCTTTTGTGATCCTTTTCTATATTAAATAACTATACTTATATGTGTTCATGTTTGGCTCTTTGACTTCCATTGGTCTGAGAGTGTTAGGTGCTAGGCAGCCACAGGAAATCTAACAAAAACACTAACATATGCTAATGTCCTACAAGCAAGATCTTAACATATCATGAGCAAATAAAAAATGACTTTAAAATAATGATCTTTTTGTCCAATTATCTTTCAAAAAAATCTTTCAATACTTGTACAGTATAGTAAATATTCTGCCTTTCTAAACTTTGTCTCAAATGCTTAGGGATTGAACTCCCTAAAAGTTTTGTAGTAGAACATAAACATTCCAACAAATCTAGATTAAGACTTAATCTACTAATTAAATCAAATTCTTGTTCATCTTACAAATAAATGAAGATAATTTTATGCAAAATGTTTGTTTAGCTACATTGTGACTATGACATGTAGCAGGAATGTTAATGTAGAATTTTGTATTGTGACTATACTTGCACATTTTAATGCATTAATATTTTAAGATTTCCATGTAATCTAAGCTATATGCATACAAGATTTGATTGTTGTTCTAAAATTCTCATTTCTTTAAAAACTATTTCTACAGTATATAGCTGTATGAAAATTACATAATTTAAAAGCTGCTACTTCAAAGTTTCATATACAAACATGCCTTTACACAGCTGTTATAACATGTTGCTAATGTAACAAGTTTTTTATATCTTCATAACTGTATTTCAAATTAAATCATGTTTTCTTCTTTCAATATGTTGTCACATAGACAGACAAGAGACAGAAACAGTGTTAATAATTACTGAATTGTTAAATCCATGAATTTGATTATTAACTGTAGAATTCAGAATTCTCTTCACAGTGGTGATCTCAATCTTTTCGCCAAGGCACTCACAGAACGTTACAGAATTAGATTAGCTATGTTGTAGAAATTTCTTCAGTCTTCTCTGAGAACAAGTGACATAATGTACTATTGAAGATTGATAGCAAGTAGATATATATATGATATAGAACTATGCACAGCAAATTGGTTTATAGACATTGTTTAATGGAGAAGAAATTTACAATGAAGCCTGCATATCATTGTTTGGATAAGTGCGTGTGTGTGTGTGTGTGTGTGTGTGTGTGTGTGTGTAAATATACATGGAAAATTAAACAATAGAAGTTAGAATTGTGTGGAATTTTTAATACAGGCCATTCAAAAAATTTCCAAGTGCCCTACTCTTGGCCAATTCTCTTTCTACAAGCTTCTTCAGTATTCATTTTTCAATTCACAAAGACTCAAGGAGGCATATCAAAATCATTTCTCCTCGTATCGTGTATTTGATCTTCTATACAATTGGCTATACTTATATGGAAGATATTCCTGAAGGCACAGTGATAGTATTTTAAAATATTACCACAAACATAACAAAATTAAGCTAAAACAGTATCTCTAAATTCTTTTATAGTATGAGTTGATCGAAGATGAATAGTTATTGGGGAGAAGGGCAGTCTGAGAGATAACTGGGAGGAAAAGATGGAAGGGAAATTGCTGTGGGAATAGAATATATGAGAGTAGAATAAACAAATTAACTTTAATAAAGAAATTATTTCAAAATAGAACATCTGTTTTCTGGCTTAAGAACTAAAAGGGAACCCTGAGGTTTTGTGGAGAAGCTATATAAGATTATTTCACTTATTAAGATATTGAAAATAAAAACTGATATTGTAGCTTTATCTACAATATGAAATTTATTTCTGTATGGGTGAAAGGCAAAACAAACAAAAAATAATAAAAATACAAAACCAAAACAAGGAAACAGTAAACCAAAACCAAACCAAAACAAACAACATTTCTCAAATAAGAAAATAAGGAATTACTTACTCTTTGCACTGTTCAAACTAGGTCATACAAACATGTATTGCAATCTAGCTGTCAAGTAAAATTGCAATAGGTGGGCATCTAATACACATTTTTGCTTTCCCCCACATTAGCAAGTCTCCTGATTGACAAAGGAAGCCATCCTATAATTACGGTTTTACCTCAAGTATTTACAAAAATTGTATTGATGTTTGTCTTATATATTAGAAGTGAATATAATAATCTATTTAAGTAAATAAAGTTTTGTACTCTCTCTTGGAATGACATAAAGGCTAGATATTGAGCCTCTTTGTGTACCAATATCTATCTAGCTTTTCTTAATTATCCATTTTATTTATTTAATGGTAATATTAAACTGGATGCATGAAAAGCATACAACATTATTTCAACATGAAGTAGAAATATATATATCAATAATATTAATATATATATAGTTTAATAATGCATATGATATATAGCATACATATATCCATATGTATGTTTAGAATGTATGTTTAGATGAAGTTTCCTTTCTGGCTTCTCCTGGTCTTAAACTCACTGTGTCAGGCAAGTTAGGATTAATCTTCCAGCAATTCTCTTCCTTCACATTGTGTTTGCTGGCATTATGGTTTGTAACAACATTCTTGGTCATCACCTTTCAATTAAAATTGGTCAAAGAAAACATGTACAATATTTAAGTACTTTTCTTTTACCTAATTGTGATGGTTTGTATATGTGTGGCTCAGGGAGTGGCATTACCAGGAGGTGTGGCCTTGTTAGAGTAGGTGTGTCACTGTGAGTATGGGTTTAAGACTCTCATCCTAGCTGCCTGGAAGTACATCTTCAATTAGCAGCCTTTGGATGACAAAATAGAATTCTCAGCTCTGAAAGTATGATGCCTGTCTAGATGCTGCCATTCTCCCTCCTTGAGGAAAATGGACTGAACCTCTGAACCTGTAAGCAGCGCCAATTAAATGTTGTCCTTATAAGAGTTGTCTTAGTCATGGTGTCTATTCACAGCAGTAAAACCCTATCTAAGACAGAAGTTGGTACCAGGGACTTGGGTATTGCTATGATAGGCGGGACCATGGTTTTCTGTGGAAGAATGTGGATATTAGGACTTTGGGATTGGAGTATCATGGAATGCTTTAAGTGGAGTTTGATGGGCTATCCTAGTAGGAATATGGAAGGGTTTGTAGCTGAGGGTGATTTGAACTATGGAAACCTGGTTGTAGAGATTTGACAAAAGAATATTGATACATGGCTGATAGACATTTTTTTTTTGTGATATTTTGGTGAAAGGTGTAGGTGAGTTTTGCTCTTGTCTGAAGTATCTACCTGAACCTAAGGTAAAGAGATTTATATTAATTGCATTGATAAAGGAAGTTTCAAAAAGCCCAGCAGAGACTTTGTTCTCCAGTTAAGTCTTATGAAGATCATTCTGAGCAAGCTGAACAAGTCAGAGGAAGCAAGTCAGTAAGTAACATGGCTTCTGCATCAGCTCCTGCTTGAGTTCCAGTCCTGACATCATTTGGTGATGAATGGCAATGTGGAAATGTAAGATGAATAAACCTGTTCCTTCCCAACTTGGTTCTTGGTCATCATGTTTTGTGCAAGAATAGAAACCCTGACTAAGACATTAATGAAATGTAAGTAATGAATTATAACTAATAACATTTTTGTGGTTTGAATATGACTTGTCCTGCCTTAAATATTATAGACTTCTACTAAGAGTATTGATAACAAGTGGGGTTTATAAGATGTGATTACAGAAATAAAATACATTAATATTCTTCTTACACAGATATATAATGTGCTATAAGAACAGGGTGTGGTAAATACTGAATTGTATGCTTTCTCTCTTTGGCATGGGCATCAGTGACACTTTTTAAACATATTCTATAAAGGCCCATGAAGTTTTCATCAGAAAAATTTCTTTTATGTGTGTATGCGTATGGTGTATATGTACATAGACTGTGTATGCATGTCTTGTGTGTTAATGTAGAGGACAGAGAATGATTTTCAGTGCCCAACATAACTCTGTGCCTTATGTCTTTGACATAGGATTTCTCAGTATATCTTCAGATATGCTGAAAATCAGCAAGCCCAAAGATCCTCCTAATTCTTTTCCACATCCAAAAGTAACGTTATAATTCTTCAGATTACAAATTTATTTAGACATTCATAAGTCTTTACATGGATGTTGGAATCTGAATTCAGAGTTTTATTCTATTGTTTGTGAAAATTAAGGGTAGGTGTTTCTGGGGATGAGGACTTTAATTCCAGGAAAGAGAGGCTCACATTCATATGAAAAATATCAGTGTAACATGTTTTAAACAAATTGATACACTATAAAGAATGACATTGGGCCAGGTGATGGTAAGGCTACTCCAAAGCTCCTGATTACTATGTGGGCCTGCATTTAGAGGCAAAGTTTTGTTGCTCTGGTGATTGAGTAACGTGCTTGATAGGATTAGTTGATATAGGTCTTTGGTAAGTCTGCACAATCTTCCTCATAATGCAGTCTATTTTTATTATAGGTGTTAAACTGTAATAAATATGGAGATTATTGTCCAAAGTTCACCTATAGAACATATTTCCCTTATTAAGCATATAACTTCAAATCATTCTAGTGATACTGGCCCCCTTATCACCTCTACCTAAACAAAATAGTGAATGACTGAATATAATCTATTTAAATTCAATAGTCATTATTGGAAAAGTCATTTATTTCATTATTCAGATTGGATTCTATACAGATTTCCATGTAGGTGTGGTCATAAATCATTAAGAGGATGTTAAGTTTAATGTTCAGATTTGCATGTTTGTTTGTGTGTGTGTGTGTGTGTGTGTGTGTGTGTGTATTTGTGATTAAAAGAGAGGTGTGTACATGATACAAGCCTGAAGGAGTTTCATGTTGCTTAACTATTTCCTGTATTTGAGGGTCAGAACTCATCCACTGAGCCAGCTCTCTAGCCCTCAGGTAATACTTTCATATGCTAGATTTCAAGTCTCCAGAATTGTAAATCAAAAAAAAAAAAAAAAAAAAAGACTACTTTTTCTTCATACATTAGCCACACTTAGGTACTTTGCTATAAAAATAGAAAGCATACAAGACAGAAATATACCTATAAATGAAATTTATGCTTTACAAAGGTCAAAATGCTAAAACAATTTAAAAATAAATCAATAAGTAGGAATCCTTGGCTTAGTTTCACCTTTTCAATCTGTATTCCAGCTTCACATATGCAAAGTACATTTCATCAGTATAAGATAAATAGAGTTAACACATTTGGAATCAATATGGCCAGAGGTTATATTGTAAGTGAAGGGAAGGGGAACTTTGCGATGACAGTCAGTCATCAATTCTTCCTGGGACTATGTATTCTGAGGAACTGTAATCAGGACAAAAAGAAACATAGTCTCATGCATCCACCGGAAACATTCTAAAAGAAACAAGTTAAATGTCTGTGTTCTGATGAATAGACTAAAGCTATAGAATATCTACTAGATTGGTTAATGTCATTTGTCAAAACAAATAGCATATAGATATCATTATACTCTTGGTTATATCTGAGTTGCAAGTAAGACAGTATCTAATGCATATGCAATATCAGGAAGAGTCCCACTCACAGGATCTAGGAGGAAATTATTGTTAACCAGTTGCTAGAGTTAGTTGGGGAAAGAAGGTTTGTGGACACCAACTCTAGAACAGGCAAGAAACGAAAAGAAACTGAGAAAGATGGTTTTGGTTGCACAAACAGTAGATCCTGAAAAAAGAAAAGAGAAGGAAAGAATTTGACATTTTTACTGAGTTGATACCTATTTGAGAATGTAACCCTATTTAATCTGATGAAGATATTACATATATTATGTGTACATTGAACCATTATAATATTCTATTCATTTAACATAGGCAATTTTGTACATTAAGTATCAGTTAATAAATACATAAGTTTCAAAAGTGGTAATCAATTCCATTAGAAATGCAAATGTCAACACTTGAAAAATAATAAAATGTGTATACTAGGTTACAATTAACAAGCACTGTTTAATAAATTTGAAGTTAAACTAACCCCAGGTTTCTACAAGAACAACAAACCATTTGTTCCTACTGTCTTAGAACTCATATTGCTCATAGAGCAAGCCTACGGCACCAGAGCCAAAAGTTACCAGGGAAAGAAAGGGTTTGTTTAATAATACACATGCCAGCTCTTATCCATCCTGGAGGGACATAAGGGCAGGAATCTGAACAGGAACCCGGAGATAAGAACTGATGCAGCAACCCATGGAGGAGTACTGCTCACTAGCTTCCTCTTCATGGCTTTCTCAGTCTGCTTTATATAACATTCAGGATCATTAATCTAAGTTGACAGTGTCCATAGTGAAATGAACCCTTCAATAATAGACACCACTGAAGAAAATACCCACAGGTTTGCACAATTTTACCTGATGGAAGCATTTTCTCAATTAAGATTTCCTCTTCTCAAATGATACCAGCTTGTGGCAAGTTGACATAAAAGTATCCAATATACTGTTATTATGCTTGCGGACTGATACTAGACTTATGAAATCCATCACTATCAAAGGGGACAAATTATCCCAGTAATTCCTTATTATGAAAGTAATTGCTACATAAATGCTTCAAAACTAAGCCCAAATAAACCAATAGATCCTGATTTAAAATACAGTGTCTTGACAAATGAACAGAAATTCTGCACTAAATTGGTTTAATTTTGGTTTAAGCTTCTATGTGCTATAATGTAGAAGCACTTCAGAAAGTTGTTAATTCCTAGAAGCAGTATTTCACAGTGAAGGTAAAGATAGCCACATCTAAAAGCTATAAAATTCTTTCAATGCCTACTTTATAAAATGGCATTGAGATTAAAAAGAAAAGCCATGCATTAAAAAAGTAAAAATAAAAACCTATAGTATCTGGATTAAGTATGTTTCAACAGAGTAAAACAAAACATCACTATTACCACCACCAGTAACTCTGAGGTAATATATTTTAAAATTATCCAAAAGAAATATTGTATTCAAAAGTCAGAAAAATTAATTGATACCCAATCTGAATGTAGGTAATCTTGTGACAAAATGGGAAGAAGAAATGAATAGATCAGTCAAAGAAAAGGCCAAATGTAAACATGTTTAACTCAAAATATCCAGGAAATTTTGTATACAATGATAAGACCAAACAGTATTAATAGGAGTAGAAGAGGGTGAAGATTCTCAGTTCAAAGTAACACAAAATATCTTCAACAAAATCATAGGAGAAACCTTCCACAACCTAAATAAAGAAATGGGTATAAACCCATAAGAAGCTTATAGAACAGCAAATAATATGGACCAGAAAAAAAAATCTTTCTGCCATGCAATAATCAAAGCACTAAATATACATATACATAAAAGATGCAAGGACAAAAGACTAAGTAAGATATAAAGGCAGATCTACAAATGATACAGCTCAATATAGACTCTAAAAGCCAGAAGATCCTGAACACATGTACTGTAGATCCTAAGACACCATAGATACCATCATATTCTACTATACCCAGCAAGAGTCTCAATCGCCATAATTGGAGAAATCAAGACAGTTCATGACAAAAATGAACTTAACACCTTTTTTACTAATCTAGAATAACAGAGGTGCTAGAACAAAAACTCCTGCACAAGAAGGGTAAGTACATCCAAGAAAACAAAAGAAATCAATAATCTCGGAGCAAAACCAAAAGAAGAGAAACATTCAGAATAACACACACACACACACACACACACACACACACACCAAACAAACAAACAAACAAAACAAAAACCAAAAAACAAAAATGGGAGCTAATAATCAGTGGTCATTAATTTTTCTCAACATCAATGAACTTAATTCACCAATAAAAATACACAGGCTAAAAGACTAGATACATAAACAAGATACACCATTCTGCTACATACAAGAAACACAAAGCAAAACAACCCTTAGATTCCACCTCATACCACTCAGAATGGTTAAGATCAAAAACTCAAGTAACAACAGATGCTGGAGAGGATGTGGAAAAAGAGGAACACTCCTCCACTGTTGGGGAGATTGCAAGCTGGGACATCCACTCTGGAAATCTGGCTAGAGGTTCCTTGGAAAATTGGACATAGTATTGCTTCAGGACCCAGCTATACCACTCCTGGACAAAAGATGCTATAACAAATAATAAGAACACATGTTCCATTATGTACATAGCAGTCTTATTTATAATAGCAAAAAGCTGGAAAGAACCAGATGTCCTTCAACTGAAAAATGGATACTGAATATGTGGTACATTTACACAATGGAGTACTACTCAAGTATTAAAGACAATTACTTCATGAAATTCTTAAACAAATGAATGGAACTACAAAATGTTTTCCTGAGTGAGGTAACTTAATCACAAAAGAACACATATGGTATACACTCACTGGTAAGTGATTATTAGCCCCAAAACTCAGAATACCCCAGATACAGTTCATAGATCACATGAAGCTCAAGAAAAAGGAAGACCACAGTGTGGATAGTTCAGTCCTTCTTAGAAGAGGAAACAAAATACCCATGGGAGGAAATTCAGAGACAAAGTGTGGAGCAGAGACTAAAGGAAAGGACATCCAGAGACTGCCCTATCTGGGAATCCATCCCATATACTGTTACCAAACCCAGAGACTATTGTGGATGCCAAGAAGTGTTTGCTGACAGGAGTCTGTCTCCAGAGAGGCTCTGCCAGAACCTGACAAATACAGAGGTGGCTGCTTGCAGCCAACCATTGGACTGAACTCACAGTACCCAATTGAGGAGTTAGAGAAAGGATTGAAGTAGCTGAAGGTGTTTGCAACCTGATAGGAAGAATAACAATATCAACCAAACTGACCCCACCCCCACAGACCTCCCAGTGATTAAACCACCAACAAAAGAGTACATATAGAGGGACCCATGGCTCCAGCTACATATGTAGCAGAGACTGTCCTTGTCAGACATCAATGGGAGAAGAGGTCCTTGGTCCTGTGAAGGCTCGATGCCTCAGTATAGGGAAATGGCAGGATGGGGAAGTGAGAGAGGGTGGGCCGGTGGTGGGGGAACACAGTCATAGAAGCAGGGTAAGGAGGGATGGGATAGGGGTTCTCCAGAGGGGAAGCCAGGAAACGGGATGACATTTGACATATAAATAAATAAAATATCTAATAAAAAAAGTCACTCTGCTGAGCAATATGGAAAAGAAAGAAGAAATATACCTCAGCAACAAAGATCTTTAAAGGACTGGAAAAATGGTTTTTAAAAAAATGGACCCAAAAAACAATCTAGAATAGCCACTCTAATATCTAATAAAATAGACTTTCAACCAAAAGTGATCAACAGAGATGGGAAGAACACTTCATACTCATCAAAAGAAAAATCTAACATGATGTGCCAATTCTGAACATCTGTGTCCCAAATACCATGATACCCACATTCATGAAAGAAACATTAATAAATCTCAAATCATACATTGAATACCACACAATAGTAGTAGAGGACTTCAAAACCCCACTCTCACCAATGGGTTGGTCATCAAAACAGAAACTCAACAGAGAAACAATGAAACAAAGAGATGTTATGAACCAAATGGATCTACCAATATATATTCAGAACCTTTTAACTAACAACAGAAGAATATACCTCCTTAGAACTGCATGGAACCTTCTCCAAAAGTGACCATATAATCAGGCACAAAGCCTCCACACTTTTCAAAACTGAACACCTCTCTGATGTTCATAGAACTAAGTGATTTCCAAATGAAATTTGAGAGATCTTATACTAACAATGTAAAGGCCCTAGAGCAAAATGTAAAGGCACACCTGAAAGCCCTAGAGCAAAATGTAAAGGAACACCTGAAAGCCCTAGAGCAAAATGAAGCAAACACTCCCTGGGAAATGGCAGGAAATAGTCAAACTCAGGGCTGAAATCAAATAATTAGAAACAAATAGAACAACACAAAGAATCAAGAAAATGAAGAGCTGATTCTTTGATAAAACTACCAAGATAGACAAGGCCTTAGTCAAATACTCTAAAAGGTACAGAGACAGTATCTGAATTAATAAAATCAGGAATGGACAGTAAGACATAAGAACAAAAACTAAGAAAACTCAAAAAATAAGTCTCACTTCAAAAACCTGTACTGCACGAAACTTAAAAACCTAAATGAAATGGATGATTTTCTACACATATACCACTTATCAAAGTTAAATCAAGGACTGGTAAACTATCTAAAATATCTTATACTGCCTAAGGAAATTGAAGCAGTCATTAAAAATCTCCCAACCAACAAAAGCCCAGGACCAGGTGTTTTTAGAACAGAATACTCCTCAAACAATTCCACAAACCAAAAATAGAAGAAATATTGTTAAATTCAGTCTATAAGGTCATGATCACCCTGATACCCAAACCGAACAAAGAATCGACCAAGAAACAGGATTACAGAACAATTTCTCTTAGGAACCACCTACACAAAAATAATCAATAAAATTCTCGAAAACTGAATTCAAGAACACATCAAAAATACCATTCACCATGATCAAATGGGGTACATTGCAGGGATGCAGGGATGATTTAATATACAAAAATTCATCAAGGTATTCCACTATGTAAACAAACTGAAAGAAAAAAATCACATGATCATCTCATTAGATACTGAAAAAGTCTTTGAGAACATTCAACACCCCTTCACTTTAAAATTATTAGAGACAGCAGATTAGCTTCAAGGCACATACAGAAACATTGAGTAGTCAGCAATTCCAGACACTATCACTGATGCCGTGAAGAGTTTGCTGACAGGAGCCTGCTATAGCTGCCCCCTGAGAGGCTCTGCCAAAACCTGACCAACACAAATGCAGATGCATGCAGCCTGATTGAGTGAGGGGACCCAATGGAGTAGTTAGGGCAAGGACTGAAGGAGTTGAAAGGGTTTGCAACTCCATAGGAAGAACAACAATATTAGCCAATCAGACTGCCCAAAGCTCCCAGGGACTAAACCACCAACCAAAGTACACACTGGGGGACCCATGGCTCCAACTGGATATGTAGCTGAGGATTGCCTTATCTGACATCAATGCTGGAGGCCCTTGGTCCTGTAGAGGCTCTATGACCTAGTCTAGTGCTGAGGTGAGAGTGGGTGGGCAGGTGGGGAAGAACCTTCATTGAGGCAGGGAGAGGGGTTGGGGATTTGTGGAGGGGATTGCATTTGAAATGCAAATAAAGAAAAAACAATAAATATAATAATAATAATAATAATAATAATAATAATAATATAATAAAAGGTCCCCTTCTATAACCAGGCAGAAACCCCAGTGGAAGACAACAATCCAACCCAGCCACAAACAAACAAAGAAACAAAAAGTTTAGCCCAAAACTTGTACTGTCTAAAAGAAATAGAGTGACAAGGATAAAGAGACTGAGGGTGTAGAATTGAAAATAAATTCAAGACCACCTAGCCCCTTCCACCTTTGAAGGGACTTTCCAAACTTTACCAGCAGGCCAGATATAGAGCCAGATAAGGAAGCTTGCCGACTAAACAATGCTAAGAAAAACCATAAGAACAGGCAGAGTGAGAGACCAGGCCAAGGGCAGTCACCCATGCAAACCAACCAATGCTTGAAAGAGTTACTTGCTACACCAATTAGAATAAGCCAGCTAGCCTTGTTGCCTAAATCTTCCCCTTACAAGGTATAAAAAGTGTGTTCTTTGTTTGATCGGGGTCTCCTCTTTCCTGCATGCTGAGGGGTCGGGGGGGGGGGG
>NC_034601.1:73814157-73861752 GCF_900095145.1 Mus pahari
AAAAAAAAAAAAAAAAAAAAAAAAAAACCTCTTGAAGTTTGCAGCGATTTCAATCTCTATGGTCTTTGTGAGTGAGGGTCTTTTGGCAAACCCCAACAAGGGAATACCCAATCAGTAAGCAGTCCAACTTGAGACCTATCCCTTGGACAAGCCCCAGTTGCTGACTCTGTTAATGACACTCTTATGCTTGCAGACAGGAGCCTAGCATAACTGTCCTCTGAGAGGCTCTACCTAGCAGTTGGCTGAAACAGACGCAGATACCCAAACCCAATCATTGGATGGAGGTTGGAGACTTTTATAGGAGATTTGGAAGAAAATTGAAGGCCCTAGTGGGGATAGAAACTCCATAAGAAGACCAGTAATATCGAATAGCCTAGATACCTTGGAGCTCTCAGAGACTGAAGCAAGAATCAGTGAGCATCTGGGGGGTTGGGGGAGCATGCAGGGCCTGGTTTGAGGGTCCCTGCCCATTTGTAATAGACATGCATCTCAGTTTCCATACTTGTCCCCCTAACAACTGAAATATGGATAAGGGGGGTGCTACTACTCTTGTCTGACTGTGGAATACATTCCCCCAAAAGACTGCCTTGTCTGGCCTCAGTGGAGAGGATGTACCTATCTCTGACAAAACTTGATGCTTGGTGGGGGAGGGGGCGCGGGCAGCAAGGGGGGTGGTACCCAGAGAGCTCTTTCACAGGAGAAGGAGAAAGCTAATGGGAGAAGGACTCTTTGAGGAGGGAAATGGGACTGGCAGACAGCGTTTGGGATGCAAATAAATAAATTAACTCATGTTAAAAAAAAACAAAAGGAAAGTAAATTAAATGCTGAAGATAATAAAAATAAATAAATAAATCAGGAAACCAGTCCCTACCAGAGAAGTAATTATTATTGCACACATACAGCTTTAAGAA
This sequence comes from Mus pahari, assembly GCF_900095145.1. Taxonomy (NCBI): domain Eukaryota; kingdom Metazoa; phylum Chordata; class Mammalia; order Rodentia; family Muridae; genus Mus; species Mus pahari. The sequence continues at coordinate 73,815,069 of NC_034601.1, forward strand.
AGATGTTACTCACTTCCCCTACCCATCTTTCTTGCTTACTGAGTCTCCTGGAGCAAGCTCTGAGCAACCTGCTATCCCATGGGGACCTCCCTTCTCCCCCTACCTCTCCTCCCAATTCCATCAGACCTGATGAGCCTGAACCATACAGGTAAGCTGCTCTTTCCTCATCAATCTCCCCTGCTTCCTAAGTCCTCTGAGGCAAACCAAGCTGCCATGAGCAGCAGGCTATCCCAGGCTGAACTCCATTCTCTCACGATCTCTGCCATCTTCATCTGACCTGTGGACGCTGAACAATCAGACCTGTGGATGCTAAACCATATAGACCTGCAAATCCAGAACCATAGATTCCAATGGTACTCACCAGGTCATCAAGGTAAAAAGGGTACACAAGAACATCTGCCACACCAGGACCATCGACTTTAAAAGCCCCCCAATAACTACTAAAACAGGAACATCCAGGGACCAAAGACATCCATATGGCTAAAGACAGTAGAAAGAACATAATCTACAAAAGCTAGGGTACTACAACACGCTCAGAGCCTAGCTGCCCTACTATAGCAAGCCCTGGATATCCTAACACATCCAAAGCACAAGAAAATGTCCTTAAATCCAATCTGATAAAATGAAAGGTGACTTAAAGGCTGGAATGAATAAATCCCTTAAAGAAATACATTACATAAAATAAAACAACTAGAAATAAATACCTTAAAAATATACAGGGAAATGCAATTAAAAAGGTGAAGGAAATAAATAAAATTGTTCAAGACTTGAAAGTTGAAATAGAAGCAACAAAGAAAACACAAAGTGAGGGAATCCTAGAGATGGACAACCTAGTGGAAGGAGAAGTACACCAGATGCAAGTATCAACAACAGAATACAGGAGATGGAAGAGAGAATCTCACAAGTAGAAGATACAATAGAAGAAATTGATACATCTGTCAAAAAATGTTAAATGTAAAAAAGAAAAAATTATGATACATCTGTTAAAAATGTTAAATGTAAAAAAGAAAAAAAATTATGACACAAAGCATCAAGAAAATCAGGAATATGATGAAAAGACTTAACCTAAGAATAATAGGACTAGAAGGTGAGGTCCCAGCTCCAAGGCCCAGAAAATATTTCAACAAAATCATAGAACAAACCTTTCTTAACCGAAAGAAAGAGATGCCTGTAAATATAACATACAAGAAGCTTATAAAACACCAATTAGACAGGACCAGAAAAGAAAATCCTCCTTCCCCATAATAATCAAAACACAAAATCTGGAGAATTAAAAAAAAAAAAAAGAAAAGAAAACATTATTAAAAGCCTCATGGGAAAATGCCAGGAAACTCATAAAGGCAGACCTACTTAAATTATGCCCAACTTCTCCACAGAGTCTCTAAAAGCTAGAATCGCCTGGAGAGATTTCTTACAACCTCTGCAAATCCACATGTGGCAACCTACACTAATATACCCAGCAAAACACTCAATCACCATAGATTAAGAAAACAAGATATTTCAAGACAAATATAAATTCAAACAATACTTATCCACAAATCCAGCCCTACAGAAAATACTAGAAGGACAACTCCAAGCCAGAGAGGATAATTACATTCAAAAAAACACAGAAAATAAGTAAGTGCATACAAACAAAAACAAGGGAAGCGCTCACGCGTGCCCCCCCCCCACACACACATACACACACTAAAATCACCAATATCAAGATAACAGGAAATAAGAACCACTATTAATTAATTTCTCTCAACATCAATAGACTCAACTACCCAGTAAAAAGAGGCAGGCTAAGAGAATGAATGTGCAAACAGGATCCATCACTCTGCTGCACATGGGAAACCCACATCAGCAATAAAGATAGAGATTACCTCAGAGTAGAGGACTGGATAAAAGTTTTTTCAAGCAAGCATACTCAAGAAGCAAGCTGAAGTAGCCATTCTAATATCTAATAAAATACTTTCAGCTAAAATTAATCAAAAGAGAAAGAGAAAGACAATCCATATTCTAAAAAGGAAAAATATACCAAGATGACATCACAATTCTGACCATTTATGCCTCAAACACAAGAGCAAGCAAATTTATACAAGAAACATTGCTTAAGCTTAAAATGCACATGGAACCCCACACATTACTAATGGGAAACTTCAACACTCGACTCTCACCAACTGACAGGACATCCAGAGAAAAGCTAAAGAGAAGCCTATCGAAAATATCACATTATGAATCAAATGGATCTAATAGACATCTATATAACATTTCATTCAAATACAAAGAATATACCTTCTTCTCAGCACCACATGTATCCTTCTCCAGTATTGACCATATATTCTATCACAAAGCAACTATCAACAGATACAATAAAATTGAAATAATGTCTTGGATCTTATCAGACTATCTTAAATTAAAGATGGACTTCAACAACAATAGTAATACCCGACAGCCTACACACACATGGAAATTGAACAACTCTGTACTAAATGATCTCTGGGTCGGGGAAGACAGCCAACCAATTACTGACCCAACTTGAGACCTATTCCATAGGTAAGCATCAATCCCTGATACACAGTTATGCTCTAAGACAAGAGTCTACCGTGGCTCTCCTCAGAGAGTCTCAACCAGCAGCTGACTCACACAGATCCAGACACCGACAGTCAAACAATAGATGTGGTTTGGAGACTCATATGAAAGAATAGAAAAAACAATCATGTGCCTTGGTAGGGATAGATACTTCACAGGAAGACCAACAGAATCAACTAAATTGAACCCTTGAGGATCTCAGAGACTGAATCACCAACCAAAGAATATAAAGAGCTGGACCTAGAATCTGGCTCTGTGAATCTCAGGACATGAAAACGGGGTGGAGAACACAAGATTCAACTGATTCAGCTGAGTGAGGCTCATGTGAACTCACAGAGACTGAGGCACAATGCACAGGAAAGTCACTGAAAGCTAAGCCAGTCAATGTTGGCACAGAGAACATAGGAGACCTGAGACACACCTGCTTTAGGAGTTATGAACACAGCCCAAGGGAAGAGTCAGGTACCCAGAAGCAAGAGCCTCAATAACCCTATGACACTGGTTCCAGTCGCAGACTGGCTCTGCCAAGTCCACTCCCAGACAAGGATACAGAGCTAAAGTTTCCTTTGTCCTTTCATCAGGGTCCCAACCATTAAGATTTTGAAAAATGTGAATCTATTAAAATGTAACTTCTCAATATATCTAAATCATAAGAATTACAATTTATTTTTATACTTCTAAAAAAGAAACATGTTGCTCATTATTTTATGAAAGAGTAATAGAAGGAAATAACAAAAAAAGGACATAGTTACTTGCAAAGAGATTTTTCCTAGACTCTCGAGAAGACAAAAGAATAACTTTAAATTATTTTCAGAAATTGCTTAGAATATATTTTTCTTGATTAAGCAAATTTTCCATTTGGTCATTATGTTATATTATGAGACAAGAATTTGTATTTATCTTTTAAAAATACTTAATTTGGTGAGATTATTAGATGCATCTCAAAGCTACCTTTCAGACTAGTTTCTTCCTGTTTTTTAAAATATAATGTTTTCATTAGAAAGATATTTGTACATTATAAGAAAACTACAGTAGAGGTGATGCAATATGACTTAAGAACATCAGGGAGACATACTTGCATTTTTAGTCTCTCAGTGTCACTGTATTAAAGTTAAGAAATGGGTTTTGTTGATCTTTGTTGTTGTTTTGTTTTGCTTTGGTGTTGTTTGTTTTTTTGTCTTCCATTTTTTGATAATACTCTCCAAAATATGATACCAATTATATGGTGTATTAGCTAAATTCCAAAGCTCAATGAAAGTTATTCATTTTCTCCTCAGGATCAATAGGCTTCCACTTATATTTAATGAAGAGAATGCCTTCTTCATTCATTCCAATAGACCCGATCTTACTTACTGACATTTTGTTTGCAGCCTAAGTTGAAAGGTGTTGAATGCTGGTTATGTAAAATAAAATCCGTAAGTTTCAATTTGTCCATAGCTCTTACTAATGTGCGTTTTCTGTATGCATTTCTGTGGTTCTCTGAAAGACAGACTTGTCTCTCTGGCTTCCACAGTCTCCTCTCAGTGATTTTCTTCAGGTTGGCAACTCACAGATTGTTGTTTTATGAAATTGCCATTGTAAGCTATCGGATATCATCAAACCAGATGTCACTTAAAATGATCCCATCATAACAGCTACACAGAACACTATGAGCAGTATAAATTTTAAGACTCAAGTATTGTTCCAATTATTACAAAGAATCACAGCAGTATGTCAAGTCATTAAGAGACGTCAGAAATCTCAACCCTACTTTTTTCTTTTTTGTCAGTCCACTATTTTGCCAAAGATAAATAGACACTGGCCATGTTTCTTCTTTCTTTTCTTTGCTCCTCCCTTTTGTTGTATTCTAAAACAACTTCCAAATGTCTTAGAACAAAATCAACCAGAAACAAAGAGTATTCATGTAAATGAACTTATAGACAGAACTGGTATTCAAAAAAGAAGCTGTAAAGCTTCCCATTAGATCATACAGTTTCACTAATGATATATTTTATGCCCTTATCCACCAAAACCAAAATAAAATTCGTGATAGAATCAGAACAAGAAAGTGTTTCAACTTTATGTGTGTTACTTGCATTCACTCCTCAGTTTAGATACACAGATGCTCTCAGAAAATGATAGAAGTGCTGTATGTAGGTTTCCAACACATCCCTGACATCCACAAAAGCCCTTTTTAGCAGACTTGAGGCGATAAAATGTCTCCATTCTTCATTTCCTGACAGCCACAATTGATTAGGGGTTGGAGGGATATTTGTAGGATGATAATAATTTTCTCCAAGTATATATTTTGAGAAAACCACAGCTTACAACTTCTCCTTGATCCTTTTTATAACCTGAAGGTAAGAAGATTTTCAAAAGTTTAAAGAAAAATCTAGAAGCCTTTGGGTAGACATGTGGATTTTAGGCTATCTTCCAATTCCCACTGGAAGCTGACATCTATTCTTTCTCAGATAGTCACAGACAATTTGCAAATTAACACATCATCATGCTTGTTTCTGAGTTATCCTCCAAAACAAGGGGTAGAGAGAGTAGGGTAGAATTTCCTTTATAATAAAACAAAGCAAAGAAAAGGAAAAAAAATGAACATAAAGATTAAGAGGGAGTATCACCTATTTTCTTCTTGTTATCATTATCCTTACATTTTGGGGTTAAACAAAACTTGCCAAGAGAAAAAGACTATATATATAATAAAACTTATTTTCATGCTTTTCATGTATTTTAATTATAGCATGCATTATTATATTAAGAGCATTTTATATCATTATATTATATAATATCATGTCACATCATATTATATTGATTATATTATACACCATGCTCACAAAGCCAGCACATATTGGATGTTTATTCTGAACTCTTATTTTCAGGGCTCAGCTCATTGCTTCCATTTTCTACTGTCTTTCCACTTCTGTTTTCGCAAATCCTGCTAGCTGGAGAATTGTTTCTTCATGCATGTGTCATACAAGAAATATCTAGAATATTAATATTAAGCCTCTTTTGAAGTAGAATAATTTGAATCTAGAATTATGAATGCATAGTTTGGTGTCACACTCTATGGTACCCAGTCCTGCCATGAAAGTTCAAATGCCTTCAGATATTAGAAATTTTTCTCTCTTTGCTTTTATAAAGATCATTTTCACTCTCTCAAATTCTAAATGTGCCTAACTAATGGCATTAGCTAAGGTTGACATTTTAAAATGCCATCAAATGTTGACCGTGAAAAGGATCTTTCACAGTTTAAGAAAATCCACACACAGAGTAGATTTGTTTTTGACCAATTAGTAAGCTTAGATATCTCACAAAACACAGGATTCCCTGCAGGGGATGTGTCTGCAATAACATATAGTAAGGGCAGCTTCTGATTTTTGTTATGTATATATATGCATATTTAATATTCAGTGAACATACACTCAAAATGTATCTCTTCAAACTTGAAGTATTAAAATTGTACTGATAGGTGTCTGTAACTGAAAACCAATGGGAAATATTTGATGATTAAACAACTGCTAATTTGTCATCAGAACTCCTGTTGAGTGGAACAGAAATACACCGTAAATTATATAAGGTAATGCTGAGCATGTTTATCACAAAAGTTTGCAAACTTATGACTATATAAAACTTACTAATGAGAAATTAAAGAATATGAAAATTTCTATGTTTTGCACTTTATCCTTCAGATACAATTATATGTTTATTAGTAAGGTATGGATAGAAGCAGAGATGGTAATACTACTAATGCACTTGTAGGACCGTCATGAAGACTTGAGTTCTGATTCTGTAATATAAGTAGGAGAAGGTAGTGGGATCATTTGAATTTATTGACTAGACAGTCTACTGAATGAGTGATCTCCAGATTTCATGAGACTTGAAATTTCTCAAAATATAGTAGAAAATGTTTGGGCAAAATACCCATTATTGACCTAAATTCTCCTCCTCCACACCACTCATGTCCAAATTCACACACACACACAAATACTTGAACATACATATCAACATACACACATATTACACATACACATACAAATATATCCATGGGCCAAGTCAGGGACTGAGGTGTCAATATTACATATATTTGAGAACAATCAAGGTCAAAAGTACTTTTGTGTTTACTTGGGTTACAAGGCAACAAACAAACAAAAATACAAAACAAAAAAAACAAATAAAATAAAATAAAATAAACAGAGAGAAAGAGAGAGAAGAAGAAAGTAGGAAGGAAAGAACGAAAAAAACAGAGAAGGAAGCACACGTGCAATCAAAACTAAAAATCTTCCCTATACATTACAGAAATCATGTTACTAATTCAATGTACAGTCCCTAGACAACTGTAATGGAATACGCATACCTATTATGATCTATGATGTCTTGTCATCATTAACACCATAATGAATTCCCTAAAATATACAAGTTCAAAAAGGAAATTAAACACTAATAAATATATACCAAATCAATAAAACTGTTAGTTAATTGGAAGAACTTTTAAAAATAAATGGTAATTTCTAACAAATGTCAGAAAAGTAAGTCAATTTACTTAGACAAAAAATATATAACTCAAGCAATTTTGTTTGTATACAACTCAAATGAGAATGTATATCAGGAAGAAAACAAAGGAGAGAAAATTCTGGTGAGAATATGGGGAAAGAAAAATGTAAACACCACTGATTTTGAAAACATAAATTTGTATGTCACTGTTCAAATCATTATATAGATTCTCAAACACAAAAGCTAGAACTGTACTAGCCTTAAATATATACTTAAAGGATTTTTAAGACCATATGTTATAGAGTTAATATTATATCAAGCCTGATGCTGTACTATGCACAATAGCTATAATAGCACAATAATAATGAACTAGAATATAAAAATAGATTTTTAAAAATGTGAAGATATGTGTGTGCGTGTGTGTGTCAGTGTGTGTGTGTGTGTGTGTGTGTGTGTGTGTGTGTGTATTTTATTTGCCTATATATACTAGAGGAGAGTTCCATGATATTGGGTAAACTAGATATTCACATGTTTTCTCATAAACATATATAAAACAAAGTTAGACATAAAAAGTAAAATCTGTAGCAGTTCCACTGAGAACAGAGTAGAAGAGAATCTTGACGGAGGCTGTAGTAGTGTTTCATGAATTTTGTCAACAGAATGGGCACAAAAATTAAACTAGTAATGTAGGAACAATGTTGGGGATTCTCCTATCAGACTGAGCCTGAAGTGATCATATAAGGCTTGAAAATCACATGAACATTACTGAATTATCTGCTATCTTTAAAAAGCATCTCAAAACATGTAGCATACAGTTATCCTTTTGATACAATTGTTTTTGATGGATTTTGTATTTCAGACTGTTATGCATGATTGTTTTTTGGTACATAGTAAGATATAAGATGCATACAAAATCTCTGAAGTAGAGTCTCTTATATGTAATTTGTAATGTCCAAAATCTGTAATACTATTTAGTATATGTAGGTGGAGGATGAATGCATGTGTCTACCTTTTTGTGTAGTGTCAAAATGCACCCACATGTACTTTTATGTGGAAGCCGGAGAAAAATACTGAGGGTCTGTTTCATTTTCTTGAGACAGGATCTGTTACTGAACTTGGAACTTACCGATTCAATAACACTGTTGGGTCAGTGAGCTTCAGGAACATCTGCACCTGCCATTTCAGCTCTGAGATTATTAAAATATCTTTCTAAACCAGAATATTAAATACAATTTATTTATATGGTATGCATGTGTATGTATTGTCACAGGGAATGGGTGGGGAAGACAAAATGTGAAAAATTAAGAGGACAACTACAGACATTGATTCTCTCTTTCACTATGTGAAACATACACTAAACATAGGTGTTCAGGAATGATAGCAAGCTTTTATACACACTTGAGGGAGCTCATTGGCCCCAATAATACACATTTTTCATGATTTGGGACACCTGACCTCAGGTCTTCATGAAGAATGACAAGCACTTTACTAAGGGATCCATCACCACAGCTTCCCCATTTGTGCAAATTCCAGTTTGTCTTAGAGACATTCCTAATTCTGTGAATAGAAATTAGAACCAAAGCAATAAGAAAGCATTTAAGTTGCTGCCCACAGTTCTAAAGGGTAGTGGCTCTCACCCATGGCTATCATGGCTACAAGTGTGACAGAAGGCCTGCTGCCTGTATAGTGGTCGTACAACAGATGAGAGCTTCCAGCAAACATGAGGGAAAACGAAAGACAACTGAAGTGGTATGGACTTTTGAAACTTTAAAAGATCCTTCTAGTGACATTGATCATCCAACAAGGCCACACCTCCTAATGCTTCTCAGTTCCACCAAGATATGAAGATATGAAGAACTGGAGATCAAATACTTAAATATGTTAACCAATGGGAGACAATATCATCCAAACTACTGTAGAATTATACAAGTTTTATATTCAGCAGAACAAAATTTTATTTTTTATACTTGTATTTAAAGAATGTTACTAAGTCAAATTTTTTTCCTGTGGCATATCTTTTATTTCAATGGGATTAAAGTTTCAATACACAAAACACAGGGCATAACCTAGCCTGGCATCTCCCTATTACTCAATACTTTGACATTGTGTGAATTGTAACATTACCACAGAAGGCTTATACAATGTAGTTCTCTGTATATAATCAAAAATATCTTTCTGAAAAACATGTCACCTCACATTTTATAACTCTGAGCAATTATTTTATGTTGACTATACCTTTCTAAAATTTACCTACGTAATGCCAATAACTGTTGGAAATATTGTTGGAATATGTTGCTTCCTGAACATTACTTTTTAATAAAATACATGATTTTGCAAATCTCTATGAGTTCAAATGCTGTTTAATTATCAAATATTCTCAAATGTGTACCTTTATACCTGAATTTTTTATTTAGAAAATGGTAGCTATAACCACAGAGGATTTCTATGATTGTGTAAGTGTTCTTTCCTCTGATGGTTTTAAAGCAAGCATTAGAAATTCTGAGCATTATTAGGACCCAGTGGTATGGATGGGGTTGATTCAGGCAAGAATTATATGTGCCAGTGTAAATTATACAGTATTCAAATGTCTGTCTTATATACACCATTAACTACTATTCAAACCCTCATTGGCTCTTGCCTCTTCTTTGTTGTTTCTATTTGTGATGCCCTCTTGAGTCCTTCTGCTTCAGGCTTCAAGGAATGAAATGCTAAATTACTCATTAGCTTGAGGCCAGACTGTAGGAAATATGAGAGGGATGATTTTTGGCATAAATGTCCCTAGTTTTCTATTTCAGGACCTTTTTTATGAAATAAATACATCACAACATTTTAATTTGGGTTCCCTCTTTTGAGAGCTTCACATAATAACAAAATAAAAGGAAAAGGATTATTTAATTATGAATGCCATCCACTAAGAAAAGTGATTTTCTGGAGTAGCAACAAAAAGTTCAAGGGTCCTTAAATGATGACACACCCAACTGACACCTTCTTAGTCCTCCTTCCTCCTGTGGTGCAAACTATGAATCAGACTAGTATAGACTAGTTTTCCTTGTGCTGACAATAGATTAAAGAGTAGGCATTAAACACTGTGCCAACTGTGTCATGAGGCAAATTGCCTCAAGTCCATAGTATCAGTTATTTCTGTATTTACAAATGCATTTGCAAAGAAATTAATATAAAGATGTTTCACAGAAAAATAACAGTGCTCAATCATGGTAGGGCATTTTCCTGATGATGCTCACACCTGCATTGATATCTTATATTCATTAAGCTTGTTTCAACTTGTAAGGTTTTATTTTTTGTTTTGTTTTGTTTTGTTTTGTTTTTACTGTTAAAGATTGTTACTAATCTTTACTCGGCATATGAGCTGCACACTAGTCCGAACCAATTGTTAGATATAAAGTGGTAAAAGAGAAAAATATGTTAGGCTATAAAGTCTGTTTGTTGAACTTTTATTTATTTGATGGCAGAATTGGGGTTGAAGAAGTCTTCCTTCAGTTTAAAACTCAAATTAGGTAACAAATTAGAAATACACCTATCTCCTGAAAGGCATGCTTTCCATTATTACAGATACTGTAAAAAAAAAAAAACTGAAATAGAGACAATTACTAGAAAAATTTATTTCTATAAACTATTTTAAATCTCACAGACACTATATATTCAATGTTTTATTTCCAAAGTAACAAACATGTTTCATGTGTCTGTTCATAAAATATTTAGATTTCAGTAATTTTGTTCACTAGCTCACTATCTATTTCAGACAGTTCCATGTTTATCTCGTCTAAAGAGAATGAACCTCCAAAAATAAAGGTGTCTTAGATGATGGAGATGGGTTGTAGTGGGACACAAAATTAAGCATTTGGTTTGTCTAAACCCCTGTAAAATGGTAAGAATTTTCTCCGAAGTTACAAGCCACAATTTAGAGCTATCTAGACTAAATACTATGAGCTTTAGGAGCAGGAATCTGAAGAAAAACTGAGAATCCCGGAGTTCATTGTGATTTGTTATGGGCCAAAGGAAGGATTGATTTGTTGTGGTGAAATTTAATTTCCATATGCAAGGCCACCTTCCTGTGCCTCTGAGCTTGAAGGATTTTAGCAGGCCTATTAACTTATACACCCAGTTCACTGTTCTGCACGCAGCATCTCTCAGTGAGGATCTATTTTCAGGGGGAAAAAAAAAAAGCTAGCAAGAAATTGTGTTATTTATGCAATTGAAGGGAAAATAAAAGTGACTGAAAAATATGTCTTAAATATAAATAGAATGGCATAGAACCATCAAATTTACAAAGAGGTGGCAGAGCCACACAGATTAGAGGATGCCTGACATATATATATATATATATATATATATATATATATATATATATATATATATGAAGTATGCCAATGCAGAAACTAAACACATTAAAAGGAGATGAGAAATTCCAATCAAAGGAAATGTTTCAGAATATATAACCAAAAAATTCCATAAATTGTGCTCCCTGTTGGTATTACCTGTAAGGCATGTTCATAATTTTGACTAGTTCTAATAATCACTACTTCTGCCAGCCTTCATTGTCTGGAATATTATATAAACTTTTTAATTATAATTTCTATAGTGCAAACACTTTTTCCCTTTATCAGTCATTTCTTCGAAGTTAGTGAGTAATCCCCTTGATCATGATAAACAGAGTTACCTAGAATTCAGTGACACACCATATCTATGCATCCAGTGATCAATCTACTCAGACTAAAACTAAGGTGTTAAGATCTAACTTTCAGACCTTCACACCACTTCCTTACAAATATTCCAAGCCCTATTTTATATATTTATATATTAAATATAATCTCTTTTTGAAATTTTGGGAGAACACTTACTTTTAAATGTATTTGTATTCTTTCTCCTTGGACATCTTCTAGGAGACAGGGTGGGGGTGGGGTATGGGGGAGGGACAGTATAGGGGAGAGGGAAGATATAGAGGGAGGGAAGGCATAGGGGGAGGGAAGGCATAGGGAGAGGGAAGGTATAGGGGAGGGAAGGTATGGGGGGAGGGAAGGTATGGGGGAGGGTGTTTGGGAGGCAGACCAGAAAGCGGAGGAAGTCTGGACTATATTCTTCTTGATAAGATATTTGGGGGTAGCCAACAGAAAATCCGGAATGTCAGGAAAGCAAGAGGCTCCCAGGACCCAATAGGAATGACATTGCTGAAATACCCAACAAAGAGGAGAGAGAACCTGTAGAGACCATATCCAGAGGTTAGCCATAGCCCCCATTTGAGGGATGAGGACACACACCCTTCTCAAAATTTTAACGCAGAATTGCTTCTGTCTAAAGGAAATACAGGGACAAAGAGTGGAGCAGAGATGGAAGGAAAGGCCATCCAGAGACTGCCCCAACTGGGGATCCATATCCCATATGCACCCACCAAACCAAGTCACTATTGCTGATGCCAAGAGGTGCTTGTTGATAAGAGCCTGATGTGGATGTCTCCTGAGAGGCTCAGTCAGAGCCTTACCGGTACAGATGGAGAGGCTTTCAGCCATCCATCAGACTGAGCAGGGAGACTCCATTGGAGGAGTTAGAGAAAGGACTGAAGGAGCTGAAGGGGTTTGCAACACCATAGGAAGAACAACATAATCAATCAACCAGACCCCCCAAAGCTCCCAGGGACTAAACCACCAACCAAAGCATACACACATATGGACCTATAGACCTATGACTCCAGCTGCATATGTAGCAGAGGATGGAATTATCTGGCATCAATGGGAGGGGAGACCCTAGGTCCTATGAAGGCTTGATGCTCCAGCATTGGGAAATGCCAGGGCAGTGAGGTGGGAGTGGGTGGGTGAATGGGGGAGCACCCTCATAGAAGCAGGGGGAAGGGAGTGGGATAGGAGGGTTTCCAAAGTGGAAACACTTGAAATGGAAATGAATAAAATATCCACAAATATGATATTTCTGGGAGTGCCATCCAGCAGTCATTGAGAGCAGATGCAGAGATTTATAGCCAAACACCAGCAGGAGCTAGGGGAACCAGGCATAAAAGAGAGAGAATGGATTCTAGGAGCCAGAGGGGTCTAGTACACCAGGAGAACAAGATCCACAAAGTCAACTAAGCAGGGCTCACAGAGGCTCAAAGAGAGTGAAGTAGCCATCCTGGAATCTGCATGGGTCTGCACTAAGTCCACTGCATAGACCTCATGACTGTGTAGCTTGGTGCTCTACTGGGCCTCCCCAGGATGGGAATGAGGTGTGTCTCTGACTCTCTTTGACTGCTTTCCTCCTGCAGGGTTGCCACATCCAGCTGTGCTGAGGGTTCCATCAGGTCTTTTTGTACTTTGTTAGGTCCTCTCTGATGGGTAGCCTTCGGCTGCTTGGAGGCATAGAGAAATGGAAATGGATGGGTGGAGTGAAATGCAATGTATGAGAAAATGCATTAATAAAATACGAACAAAATTGATTCCCGGGTCCTCACAAATGTAACGGAAAGCCACTCTGACCTAGGATTGTCAAATGTCTACTTAGATATTTAATATTTCTATAGTAAATCACTTACTTGTTCTCTTCTCTTTACTCTTTCTCTTATCACTGTCAAGAGAGTGCCAAGATTCCAAAAGTTTTGCTGTTGCTCTTATTGTTTTGTTCTTGATTTATTTATTGGTGAACCTATTTGAGTATTTTAATTAAAACATAATTACACAGTTCTCCCTTCTCCTTCCTCCTCTTAAGCCATTCCATGGACCGCAGATTGTTCTCTTTGAGATTCTTAAAGTTTCCTTAGCTCTTTTTTCTTTTTATTCTCTCCTCACATTAAATGATTTCTCATAACTTCTGCTGAGAGTTGAGATTTTCCTCTCAGACTTCATGTTGTTCATGTCTCTAATTATTGCATGTTGGAGATATAGAAGACGAAAGCAAGAATTTGATGCATACAGGCATTTTTATTTATTTATTTTATAGGTCAGCTTTTTGGGGTTTTGTTTGTTTGTTTGTTTGTTTTGTTTATCTGGCTTAGTTATGTTTCAGTGAAAATGTAAAGCAGACTTACCACCCCAATTTAAGCAAGGCCTTTTTAACTGGGCCTGATTTTAGAAATAGTCATGTTGGTGTTTATCAAAAAGAACTTCAGAAAGTCTTTCTGTGGCAAAGCAACAGGAATAGATTCTAACTGGCACGCTCAGCAGCCTGAAGAATCTCCCTGAACTTTTAGACACATTCCCTTGTTCTGTGGGTGGAACTATGACTTTGACATGTAAAAGTAATTCAGGACTAGCTTATATAATGAAAGGAAGTTAGAAGCTGTACTGCAGATGATTTAGAACATGTTTTAAAATGAGGTTTGAAAGAAACAAAGATGTAGAATAAAATAAGACAAATCATACAGTCAAAAAGAAAGAAAAAGAAACTTAACAAAATTGGGTATAGTTGCCTCGAGGTAAGTAGTCCATCAGCTATGTCATTGTGAGCCTCACCTGCTGTTTTGTTGGCTTTCTGGTCACATCCAATAGATTGACAAGAGACCTATTCCTTTTCTCTCAAATTATATTTAAATAAGATACGACTCCATCGTAACCTTGATTCTAGTGGAATTGCTTTGGACAATTTTATCATAATCAAGTGTTGGATTTTGTCAAGAACTTTGTCTGCATCTAATGAGATGATTGTGTGTTGGTTTATTTCCTTGTTCTGTTTTCTTCGTTTCTATATGGTTTGTTTTATTTTGTTTTGGTTCTTTTGTCTTTCTTTTTTTTTTAATATTGTGAATTACATTTATCAATTTGCATATGTTAAACCATACCTGCATTTCTGGGTGGATGATCTTTTTCATGTGTTCTTGGATTTTATTCACATGTACTTTATAGGGAATTTTTACAAGTAAGTTAATAAAGGATATCTGTCTGTAAATCTTTTCCTTTGTTGAGTCTTTATGTGCTTTGGTTATCAAGGTTGATGTGTGCTTTTAAAACTAATTGGGCAATGTTTTTCTGTTTCTATTTTGTAGATAAATTTGAGGAATATTACCATTAACCCTGACAATCTGGAAGAATTCTGCTTTAAAACCAACCTGCCTTGGGCTTCTTATATTTGGTAAACTTATTATTGCTTCTGTTTCAGTGGGGATGTTAAGTATATTTAAATTGCATATCTGATCTTGATTTACCATTGGTAAATTTTGTGTATTGAGACAATTATCCATTTACTTTAGATTCACTAATTTGCTTGAGTACAAGATTTTAAAGTATGTCCTTATGGTTTTCTGAATTTCATCCATGTCTGTTCTTATAGCCCCCTTTTTCATCTCTAATTTGTTAATTAAAAACTTTTTTCTTTGCCTTTTCGTTAACGTGGATAAGGAGTTGATAGTCTTATTGATTTTTGAGGGGCCAGTTCTTTGCTTTAGTTATTCCCTGTGTTGTTTATTGTTGATTTTGTTTCTGTGATTTGATTTTAGTCCTCAGTTTGATTACTTCTTAGCATCTTCTGCTTTTGAGTGTGATTTCTTCTTTTTGTTTTAGAGATTTCACATGTGCTGTTAAGCTATTAGTATGAAAATTATCCATTTTTTAATGTAGGCACATTGCTATTAGCCTTTTTTTCTGTATGTTTTATATGTTGCATATACATTTTCATTCAATTTTAGAAAGCTTTTAAATTTTTTTTTTTCAGTTTTTGACTCTACTCATTTTTCATTCATTCCATAGAAAGTTGTTCAGTTTTCATAAGTTCATAAGCTTATTGTTAATATCTGTCAGGAGCCATCACAATATAAGCTAATAACTAGAAGGTGATTTTCCTGAGATAACTGCCTTAGATTGACCTCTACAAGGGAACCCTGATAGACAAAGCCCAGGAGAAAACTATTTTAGGAAAGATTCATGCTATTAATATGCTTTTCCTGTTATTATTAAACATATATAACTATCACTAGGTATTAGTCCACTGTTTTTGAACAAATCTGCAGATCTGCGAGTACTGTCTTATAGTGATGTTGTATAAACAAATAGATGACTTCTTAATTCTTAATGTTGATCCTATAAGAATTTCTAAAATTATAACAGTTTTTTAAGCTCTTTTATAGTAGGACTGTTTTTAGATTCTTTTCTGGTAGTCAAAACTGCAATGAGAACTCTGTCCGTCTCCCTTTGTGTCACCAGTTAATTGCTTCTAGATAGCATCCAGACTTTCTCCTAATCAGTTTCCTGAAGACAACTATATATGTTAATATATATAAATTAAATTTTTGTTTTTAAAAACAGGATAAACAATGTCTTCACCAGCTTTGTCTTAGGTCTGTTGCTTGTAATGTTTCTTCTATCTTTTACTCTAATGAAACGCCTATACTTAATATAAAGGTGTGTTCTTTTGGATGCAGTATAAGTATGCATCATATTTTTACATTCATTAAAATGTAAAACACCGGGCTGGTGAGATGGCTCAGTGGGTAAGAGCACCCGACTGCTCTTCCAAAGGTGCAGAGTTCAAATCCCAGCAACCACCTGGTGGCTCATAACCATCCCTAACAAGATCTGACACCCTCTTCTGGAGTGTCTGAAGACAGCTACAGTGTACTTACTTGTAATAAATAAATAAATCTAAAAAAAAAATGTAAAACACCTGTGTCTTTTTGTTGAGACAATTGAATCTGAGGATTATCAATGAGCTACATTTACTGATTCCTTTTTATTTTCTTAGTGTGCATTTGTGTGTGTGTGTGTGTGCTTCCTACTTTGATTTTCTAGTCTGGTATTACTTATTCCTTGAATATGGCTAGCTTCTTTATGTTAGCCTTTTTCTTCTCACAACTTTTATGGGTCTGACATTACAGAAAAGTACTGCTTAGATTTGGTTTTATCATGGAATATTTTTTTTCCATCTACTGCGATTGGAAGTTTGCTGGATATAGTATTTTGGGAGGGAATGTATGACCTCTTAGAGTCCCTGCAACATCTCTTCAGGCACTTCAAGCTGTGAGAATTTCCATTGAAAAGTCATGTATTATTTCATCAGCACAGCCTCTTTATGTTACTTTGTCTTTTTGCCCTTGTACCTTTTAGTAATTTTTCTTTGTTCTGCATATGTAATGTTTTAATCAGTACATACCAAGAAGAATTCATTTTCTAGTCCACTATAATTTCTGTTTTCTATGCATCTTGTACCTTGATAGACACCTCATTCTTTAGGTTGGGGAAAATGTCTCCTATGATTTTGTTGGAAGTGTTTTCTATGCTTTCACCCGAGTTGTATTCCTCTTTTTCTTATTCTTATCTTTGTTTTTTTTTTGTTTTTTGTTTTTTGTTTTGTTTTTTTTTATTCAAGATTTCCTGAATATTTTCCGTCAGGGTATCCTTTTTTTTTTTTGATTTATCATATTCTTTGAGTAAAGTATCCATTTTTATTTTGTGTCTTTAATGCCAAACATTTTATCTTCCATCTCTCATATTCTGTTGGTACGGCTTTCCTGTGACATTCCAAAAATTTTTGTAAACACTTTGCCTCCATTGGTATTTTCTTTAGACATGTTCCTTCCTCTTTCAGATCTTACACCATTTTATTTTCTTCATTATTTTATTTGCCTTGGATTTTATTGTGTTTTTCTTCTGGAATTTAGGCATTTGTGTTTGAGATGATTGTAGTTTTCCATTCTGAAGCTTGTCTTTGTCTTGGTTGAGTGGTTTCTTTCTTCCTTGGTTTCTATTGTGTTCTCTGGTTTTTAGAAGGGTTTGGTACCTATGAGCTGCTTGGTAGATAATTCTTCTGGAATTTCTGGTGTAGCCAGTGTAAGTTCCAGGCAGAATGTGTTTTTTGGTCTTGGGTCCTGACTCTTTGGAATGAGATGAGAAAAGGGTAGAGCTGAGTTGGTCCAAAAGAGATAAAGAAGGGTTTTCCACCAGGATCCATTTACTTCCCTAGGAATGGAAACAGAGAGTAAAGAGATGCAACAAAAAGTAGTCTGCTGCAGAGCTGGCTATGAGACTGGGAGATTTTGTTTGAAGGAGAGGAACAAATTGACAAATTGAAATTCGCCTACCTGATTCTCTGAACTATTTGCTTCTCTGGCAGTCTTGGCTGAAGGTTTCACAGTGAGTGCTTACTGGATTTGATGGTTGGGAAAACAAGATGAGTGGACAGAATGGTTTGAGGAGATCTGAGTGATCATCTAGGGAAAGGGACAGAAAGCAAGGAAGCCACAATAGGTGGTCTGCTACTGAGTTGGGGTGAGACAAAGGGGATTAGATTTAGAAGAGGAGGAGGGAGAGGTCAAAGTCCAGTTAGTCGGCTACCCTGGCAGGAATGGCTTGATCCATTCCAGGCAATGCCTACTGGAATTGGGCCTGGCATCCAGAAAGCAGTTTGAGAGAGGAAGATTGGAGGTCAAGAAAAATCTGTACAAAGGAGCTTCCCAAGACCGTCCAGACAGAGCTATAATGTGACGGGTTATAACTACAAGACATTAGGGCTGCAGTCAATACTTATTTCTTATCCATTCTTGTACATATATTTTCTGGTAAGATTCCTAGAGAATTACAAGTTTGTGAAAAACAAGAGGTAAAGCCGTAAACATTATTTATAGTAGAGTTATTTCTTCTTTCCTGAGAGAGAGGATTCCAGAAAAGCAGTTCTCTCTGTATCTCCACAGCACCCACCTTTTACAATTTTTCTTTCTTGCCTTCATCCACAAATCATACAAGCCAGCTAACATTGTTTGCTGTTCCCTCAGTCTCTTTATTATTATTATTATTATTATTATTATTATTATTATTATTTGCACACAATGATGTTTACATTTGAATCTTAAATGTAAATATTTCAACTAAAACCTGTTTTATACCTGTCACGGTATTTTTTTTTTTAATTTATCATATTCTTTGAGTAAAGTATCCATTTTTATTTTATGTCTTTAACGCCAAATATTTTATCTTCCATCTCTCATATTCTGTTGGTGCCGCTTTCCTGTGACATTCCAAAATTTTTTATAAACACATTGTCTCCATTGGCATTTTCTTTAGACATGTTCCTTTCTCTTTCAGATCTTACACCATTTTACTTTCTTCATTATTTTATTTGCCTTGGATTTTATTGTGTTTTTTTACTCTGGAATTTAGGCATTTGCGTTTGAGAAGATTGTAATTTTACACTCTGAAGCTTGTTTTTGTCTTGGTTGAGTGGTTTCTTCACAGACAAGTGACTGTGATTACACAATTACCAAAATTTCAATAAATGCAAGAGGTGGGTAAATATAAGTGGGTATGAGGCAGTGTAGATTGTCTTAGTGGTGGATTACAGATATGTTAAAAAAAGAAAGGCATTGAAGCAAATTGCATGACTTAGGTCAAGTAATAATATTTTCCACTACAATATGAGACAGATGGATCATGATGAGCACTTACTACTGACTTATATTTTAGTTGTGAGGTTATTATCTTGTTTCTCCCACTTACTATGAGAAGTTGAAATATTTTCATAATATTCTAGGACCTTGAATCTTGATGTTCAATAAATAGGATATCATGTATCATATATATGACTTTTTTTCAAAAGCTCAAATAGTATATGGAAAGAATGTCTCACACATAAAAAGATTCAGACTCTCTTATTATTTTGACTTTGTTCATCCATCATTTTTATATTATAGTAATCCTCCACCTTAGGCAAATGGACTTATGGACAGAGTGATGTGACCCAGACATAAGTCTAGATGGTACAAAACCTTTAGGAATGATAAATGTATATAGGAATTGAAGTACCAAATATATCATATAAAGGCCAACATAGACTAGGATCAAGAAACAGAACACCACAGGAGATAAAATGCTGCAAAGGAATTTGAGAAAAGCTGTAATTTCAAGCAGTATGATGGAGGTAAGAATGAAGTATCATTTATACTGAGAGGAAGAAAAGAGCAACAGTGCTAATTGAGTTGTTGAGTTGTTTTGCTTAAATACCCATTCTTTTCCTTCTGACCTTGTATAAACCTCAATTTAGCAAAACTAATTTTATTTTTTGCTTACTGAAGTTGTGATCATCTTGTAGTCATAATCTTTTCTTATCAGATACTGTGGAAAAGAACTGTACCCCAACTAAGAAATTAAAATACTAGAATGTGATTATATTTACAGATAATGTCTTTAAATATACTTAAAATCATACTACAAAATCTGTCATAAGATCTTTTAACATACATTTTTAGTCAATGTGACATGTTTATCCAAAAAAGAATTATTTTTGCTACTTTATCCCTACTTATGTTTAAGAGATGGCTAAACATACCAAATCATTTTACCCAAGATCTTTAATTATTTGGATTTACACATTGTTATATTGATATATTATAATTTTTATAAGTAGGGAAAGAAATAAAAGTAAAGACTAGGCTACTAGATTGGGCCCTTTACTTCAAATGGTGTTCTTGTAAGAGGAGCTGTGAACACATGAGCCTGCATACACATAGCCACATTGACTGTGCAGACAGAAGACACTGAGCATGCTAAAGAAAGAGTCTCAAACAACTCCACTCTTCAAGCATGCTTTCTTTCTTTTTTCCTTTTTCTTTCTTTCTTTTTTTTTTGGGGGGGGGGTTTTGGTTTTGTTTTTTGTTTTATTTTCAATTTTTTATTAGATATTTTCTTCATTTACATTTCAAATGCTATCTTGAAAGCCCCCTTCTAAGTTCCAGAACTATGTAGGAGGGAATACTTTGGAGCTGTTAAAGTCATCCAACCTGTGGAATTGTGGGATTGATTAGTCCTCATCAGAGAAACTCCTTCTTGCAAAAGGTTGTCATTAACACAGAGATCCACGATGAGGTCAGGCTTAGAGAATAGGAAACTTTTCACTACTTAGTCCTACATGGGATAAACTTACCAATTCTTTGCTTTCCACTCCACGATCTATGCTGAAGAGGCATGAAAAAGATTCCAGGAGCTAGGAGTGGTGAATGATTTCAATGGAACCATATTCATACAGAGCAGAGCAGGTATTCCTATAAGTTTAGAGATGATCAATCATGTCTAAGCCATATAAGTCCTGAAGCCAGACAGGTCTCCAGAAGGAAGGAGGGAATGAGACATTGATTTCCATTACTATTTGAGGAACTAGTAATGTTTGATTCCTCCTGTGAGAAAATCAGTGTTCGTTAATGGTGTGATTTCAGGTATAATAAACAAAATTCCTGGAGCAGGGGTGGGGGAGGAGAGAGAGAGAGAGAGAGAGAGAGAGAGAGGGGGGGGGGGGGGGGAGAGAGAGAGAGAGAGAGAGAGAGAGAGAGAGAGAGAGAGAGAGAGAGAGAGAGAGAGAGAGAGAAGCAGAGAAAGGAAAACGTTGACTTATCTAGGGGATTTTTTTTGAGAGTGATTAATATCAAATTGCAATGAATTTGATAGTATATAAAAGTTCTCAGAAAATAAATATAAAAAATTATTTAAAAAAAATCCCTCTGACCAGAAAATTTCCAAGAGGACAAGAAGATATAGAGGGATAATTGTCTCTACTTAGCAGTTCAATAACTAAGAGTAGAAAGATGGGCAGTCATGCAATAAAATCCTAAGCTATGCAATTAATTTTTGCTCTTCCACATAAGAGAAAGGAACTGTTTTCTGTAATCCCTATGAATTTTCTAAATATCAAGCAGTTATCTTCAGATTCCAATAAGAAAACTAAGATCAATATACTAATCCTTGCATTTTCATTCAACATTTAATAGAAAATATATGTATTTTTGTTCTGTGGGCTAGCCTTGTGGCTTACAAGATGTTTATGCCTATAAAGGTGTCATAGTGTTGAATGTCTTTAATGTACTAAACCGGGAAAGCATTAGAAAATGTTAAACCACAGTGATAAAAGTGCAGTCACATAGAGAATAGTGATACACTAAAAACATAGGACAGTCTGACAAAAGCTCCAGGAATTTTAAGTTGATATGTTGCATTATTACCTCAACACCATGACAAGGTGGTCTGAAAACATATGTATGTTTAAATAAGTATATGTGCATGAATATCTTAAATGTATATATGTTTGTATAGCTTATATATAGTATCCTGATACTTTTTTCTCTATTTACTAAATATGAAAGATGTTTATTTCCAACTTCAGTAAGGTTATACTTTTTTCTTTTTTCCTTTTTTTAAAAAATTTTATTTCATTTTCAATTTATTTTTTACACTTCATATTCCATTCCCACCCCCATCCTCTGTCTGTTAACACATCACACATTTCCTCCCCACCCCACCCTATCTCCACATGGATGGCCCCATCCTCCATCCTCCATCCTCCATCCTCCATCCTCCATCCTCCATCCCACCTGATCTCTAAACTCCCTTGGGCCTCTAGTCTCTTGAGGGTTAGGTGCATCATCTCTGAATGAACATAGACCCAACAGTCCTCTACTCTATGTGTGTTGGGGGCCAAAGAAGTAGAGGAGAAGGGGTTCCTATAGGGGGACCAGCAGTCTCAGTTAATTTGGACCCCTGGAATCTCTCAAACAAAGGTTATATTTTTATATGGGTAAAATAATATAGAAATTTTAACAACAAGATTTTCTCATCATATTATTTGATATAAATAGAAATAAGAAAATATACAAAACCTTAAATTTTTCCCTTTTGTTTCCCTTGTGATAGTAAATTGATGCAAGCAACTATATGATTTGGGCTAGTAAATGTCACTTATTGATTGATTACATATATATATATATATATATATATATATATATATATATATATATATGCAAAATTTAAAAAACATTAATCTTTCTTTACTTTGATAATATTAATCACCTTCTTAAGCAGAATGGTAAGAAGTGATTGCAAACTTTTCTATCCTTTACAGAAAATACAAGAGACATGAAAAGCTAATGAACAATTGCTAATGTCTATTAGAATAGTGATTTCAGTTTATACAAATTTCAGAAAATTTCAAGGTACAAGGCTCAAAACCAAATTACAAATGGAATTTATCTCTGAACCCCTCCTTCTTCTGTATTCTGTTCTTACCAAGACATGGAATGCCTACTTAATTTCTGCACTGATGAAGCAGTTTTAATCTTGTGACTGGTATTAGTAAACAAATGACAACTGTATTACAAAGGTGGTTTTAATTCTAAACCTAAAGAGGATATGTAGCCTCCCTTCTTATTCTCATGGCATGTTTCTCTGAGGCTCTCATACAAAATTTCATTCTTCAAAAATTATCATCTGATATCCATCAGAAACAAATACAGATATTTTAGTTCACTTTGGGTTACCCTCCTGCCAGCAGTTCAGTTAGGAGAGGACCCTAAGGCTTCGGGGATGACATCAGGTAAAACTTTCAGGAGACTGACCCATCTAAACTGACTGAAAATCGCTGATCTATAGGATTATGAGAAAAAAAAGAACAAGCAAATAAATTGGTTGTTTAAACCCAGGATTTTTTTTTTTTTGTGGTAGTTTGTTATGAAGAAAGGATAAATGGTAAATCTCCAAGACATCCACTTTCTGAAATAAAATTAAATCTGCCGAGCATACCCTGATATAATCTCTTTGAATAATAGCTAATAATAAAAATAGTAATATTTACTGGTAGGCCCTGCACTAAATATTTTACTTTTATTACTTCCAATAAGCCTCAAAGTAATAAACCTACCGCTTCCCTTAGGCCCATGGATACTGACACTCCAAGGAATGTTTAAAATGCTGCTCAAAGTTCCACAACTAGAAAAAAATGTGCAAAAGATTACAAACTGAATTCTAGCTCTTAAGGCAATTCTCACAGCTGTGCGTTCTATCAGGGTCTACTCTATGGTCTCATAACTTTAAAACTGTCAAGTCACGACCAGAATAAACCTGGAAACAACAATACTTCAGTTTTAGATGGCAAACAAATGTAAAAACAATGATCCTTAAATCAGATACTGTTTTTATACTTCTTTTTATCTGCTCACAGAGTCGGAAATGGGTTTTCTGGTAAGAGTTTCAATAGTTATCCTTGAAAGATTACAAAAAACAAAGTTTTCATATATGTGACAATTTGAACATATAATTATATAAACAATAGCTACCGAATTCAATTAGTCAGAAAGTAATACTCCTGCGTATGAGCTACTGAGAATCAATGGAATGCTCTACAGAAAAAAATAAAAATTCTCTGATCACAGCAGAGAAATGAGGAGAAAAGCCTATCATTTAAATATAAATGACAGTTGAATATGGTGTTAATATGAATGGAGGTGTCTCAACTATCTAGTAGGCAATACTAATATTTTAAGACAAATATTGAAGTTTATATACAAATGAATAAAATGAATCATATCTCCTTTTTCCTTCATGACTTATCAAAATGGAAAAATATTTAATAATAAGCTATTGAAAATAACAACATGAAGTTATTTCTCTGTCTCTGTATAAACATCCACACATCTATATGTACTCATAATTATATATACAAGATAATACATGTATACATCTGTGTCATCATGTATGAGTATATTATATACAGAAGACATAAACAAACCATAAATATGTGTATTTGAAATATATCTAACAATACTAAATTTTAAATATAAAATATGATAAACTGAAGTTGAAAAATTCAGAAATGCATGATGCTTATGATTTGAACAACTAAATATTACTAAGATGTGCATTTTCTACTAACTACTTTTGTTTTAAACACACCCTAGCATTGTCCATAAATATTTTTTATGGAAATAAAGAGTGGTTACTAAAATGTGCATTTAAATATAATGAAAAATGATTTATTTATCAAAACTGAAAAAACATTGGCACTACACTTAATGAACTAAACAAGATATAAAATGCCTACAATTAAAAACAAACTTATACCAAGTACTGATGAGAATCTGAAGCAGCAACATTCACATGTTCTTTACAGGGATGCTAAACACATCAAGTGTTTCTAAAGCTGTTCAGTACTTATGCAGATACTATACACATGCCGATCGCTATTACTCAGTCATTATGCTTCCAAATAGTTTGATTTTGTAATTTCCAAGAGAAAGGAATTTGGAAAGTGAATAAATCCATTATGTATTATTTTTCTTCTATGGAGAAAACGACCTTAAAAATGTATTGTCTAACAAGCAGAATATAAAAAAAAAATCACCTAGTTCTTCAATGTTACAAATCATACATTAGAATGTGAATTGTAGCAGTAAAAATGTGGTTAGGCCAAACCTTCATATACAAATCTATGACTGCTTGCATAGTGGAATGTTGGAGAACATAATGTGAGCTCTTCTGAGGGCTAAAACAGGGCTTAGCTACATAATATGATTCTGGGGTAGTGTTTCTTCTGCTTTCAACAAATGTTTCATTTTAACTCCAGGTCACTGATAATTTTATTGTAGTTTTTTAAACTATTACTTTCATTGAAAATTATATCGGGTATTGGGTGGGGGGAAAGGGCTGAAATCCCTGAGGACCAGCAGAAAGAAACACACACACACACACACACACACACACACACACACACACACACATCCCAGAGCAACCAGCTCTGGATACTGTGCAGCTGCACATTAGAAGGGAAAATTGCCTTGCCAGGCATCTGTGAAAAGGAGTGTATCTCTGAGTTAGGAAAAGGAACCAGGGAAAGGTGCTTTGCAGGGTGATGTGAACAAAAGTAGGTCACGATCTTATTGCATTATGTCTGAGGGTTGAAACCCATGTGTTTCTGTGAATTGTCTGCAAATCAGACACATACTGCAAAGTTTTGCTTTGCTGTGTTCAATGACAATGGTAACTAACAGAAAGGAGAGTAATTTGGGTTAGGAAATTGGGAAATATAAGCAACTAACCTGGAAGTTAAAAATGAAAGCCAATAAAGTAGATAAAATGTATTCACTAAAAGCAATTTTAAGATTCAACTTAGCTACTGAAACACCAGCATTTGTAAGGAATGGCCTCTCAGACCACTCCCTTCATGTTAAAATTTGCATTTTTGAATGTATTTTCCAAAACACAAAACTGTTTTTGACATGACAGATACTGTGTAATTGACCACAAATAGTACATGAAATTAAAGATTGTCTTTTTATTATTAAAAAAAAAGTTGGGGCTGGGCATGGTGGCACACGCCTTTAATCCCAGCACTCGAGAGGCAGAGGCAGACAGATTTCTGAGTTTGAGGCCAGCCTGGTCTACAGAGTTAGTTCCAGGACAGCCAGGGCTACACAGAGAAAACCTGTCTCAAAAAACCAAAAAAAGAAAAAAGTTGGGGCGAGTCTCTAGAATGTACCAGAGACATGGGAAGTGAGAGATTCTCAGGACTCAAAGGGAGGGACCTTAGATGAAATGCCCTACATCAGGGAGAGGGAACTTCTAGAACCCTCTCCAGCAGAAAGACAGGGCATCAAATGAGGGATGGGGTTGCCACCCCAATGTCAAAACTCTGACCCATAATTGTTCCTGTCTGAAAGAACTGTAGGGATGAAAATAGAGAGGAGCCTGAGGAAAAGAAGATCCAGAGACAGGCCCTAAATGGGATCCAGATTAAGGGGAGGCCTCAAGGCCTGACATTATTACTGACTGAGGCTATGGAGCGCTCACAAAAAGGGAGCTAGCATGACTACCCTCGGAATGACCCAACAAGCAGCTGAAAGAGAGATGCAGGTATTTACACTCAACCAATGGACAGAAGCTGCTGACCTCTGTGGTTGAATTAGGGAAAGGCTGAAAGAAGCTGAGGATGAGGGTGACCCTGTGGCAGGACCAGCAGTCTCAATTAATCTGTATCCTCGAGATCTCTCAAATTCTGGAACACCAACTGGTCTGCACACACCAGCTGATATGAAGCCCCCAACACACATACAGCAGAGGACTGCTGGGTCTGGGTTTAGTCAGAGATGATGCACCTAACCCTCAAGAGACTGGAGACCCCAGGTGGTTAAGATGTCTGGTGGTATGGGGTCGGGGGTGGGGACATGCTCGTGGAGACGGAGCAGGGAGAAGGTATGGGTTGTGAACAGTTGGAGGGTGGACCTGGAGGGAAATAAAATCTGGAGTTTAAAAGAAATAAACAAATTTTAAAAATGAAATTTAAAGTAAGAATAATTAACATAATTTTATCTATGTTCCTTTCTATGCTTTTGTCGATAATATTCTATTTCTCAGCAATGCATCAACTCATTACACATGCTAAACAGTAATTTTCAATTGTCACCACCTTAAATAAGCCAAAAATATGTAAAATTTCACTTTTCTGAATCTAAAACTGGAGCAATATACCTTGCATGTTATTGAGAGATTAAAACAAATAACATACATTACAGGTTTAGGTTTTGTTTGTAGATAAGACAGTTAATAAGTTCCTGTTAGTTTTAGGTTTAGTCTTGCAAATTTAAAATTTTACTTGCAAGAAGTTTCTGTTTACCTTATGTTATGTCCTAGTGAAAAAATAAGCCCATGTTTATCCTGTGTTATGCCCTTGCAAAGTAAGGTTTCTGCTTGAAGTTAAGAAGGAATGAAGAAGGAAGGAAGGAAGGAAGGAAGGAAGGAAGGAAGGAAGGAAGGAAGGAAGGAAGGAAGGAAGGAAGGAAGGAAGAGGTTTCCCCTCTGAAATAAATGTGAAAAAATTTGAACACGATTTTGGCATTTTAGATGATTTCTTTGCTTATTTTTAAATCAAAATTGTGTGTCATCATCAATTTAGGTGGCTGATTTATTATTTAATTAATTTAGGCTGATCTTGGTGGCTAAATCGTTGGTAATCTGAGGGTATATATTTACATACTTAGACTGACTAGGTCAAAATCCTCAAAACTAGTCTCCTACCGTGCCTACCTAATAAAATGTTCTGCTTCTGGAAAAATAAAAAGAAAACTTCCTGTCTCTTGGATCTGACAGCTACTTGCAACCTCATTCCATGAAGCCTATTCTTGCCCTTGCCCTGTTTTGTCCATTCCATTGTCTTTCAAACAATGTATACCAGCCCCACCCCTCTCTCCCCCTGTGAACACCTTATCTCTTCTATAAAAGGGACTTCAAGATGCCAGAATGGGCTACTCTCTCAAATCCTAACTTAGGGTAAGACAGCTGGCTGGCTGGCCAGTCTTAATTACACCACAAAATACAACTTGGTTTAATTGGACAATTATAGTTTGGGTCTTTTCTCCTTATGCTCCTCAAAAAATAAAAGATAGCAAAAAAACAAAACAAAACAAAAAGAACCAACTAATCTCAAAATCTTGATACTCAAGGTAATCTTTGAACAATTACAAAATCAAAATCAAATTACCTCTTCAAAACAGTACATTAGGCAATGAAACATTACTAAACTTAAGACATTTTAAGTGGAGAACCTAAAGAGCAAATAGAAGTAGTATGTTCCCACTTTAAAATTTCCATGAAAATATAAAGTTCCTAAAGTATAATCATGAAGTCATTTTCCTAGAGTGTTGCTTGGCCCCAGCATAGAAACTTTGCTCTACCAGAAACACCCCCCTTTATGATTTCATATGGACAGATTAAGTGTAATGTGTCAGAGGTTCATTTTCTTTTACTTCCAACTAGTATGAAGGCATGTAGAGTTATTCTAACTTAACATTTAAAAGAAACTGTTACTTTAATAAATAATTTTTAAAAAGCTTTATACTCTATGGGAAAGCAACCTATATATATATATATATATATGTGTGTGTGTGTGTGTGTGTGTGTGTGTGTGTGTGTGTGTGTGTTTGTGTGTGTGTGTATTGACATAATTAATTTCATCATTTATAGACATCCTGTTAATATTAATATCCAGAGTTTAATTGGTTCCTCTGGACTTTCAATGAACTCAACATATTCAGTTGGATGGAGAACATAGCTGTGATTATGCTGAGTTTTAAGAGCACAATGCTAACGGTACAGATGGGAAATTATGATCATTAAGTCTCACTCAGCTTCAGCTACTTTTGAAAGTATTTTGACGTCCTGTAAATATATTAAGGAATCATTGACATAAAAATTGTATGTTAAGTTAAACTATATTATTAGTATTATTATTTTTAAAGGAATGCATTCATCCTTGACAGAAATTAGTTTCAAAGGAAACTTGCTGCTATGGCTTGGGGGACTGGTAAATGTGTGTGTGCTCTATATCATTTATCTGACTTTACAGGTTAATATTCTATTTTAAATTTTAAGAATTTCAGGATTTAAAAAAATAGCAATATTATTTCCACATCTATTCTACAGTTCAGTGCATATGGATAAAACATTATTCAGATTTAAAGGATAAACATGGTTTCAGAGTTCTGTCAAGCATTTTCCACTTGAATAATTACCAAAATTTCTGCCCAGGTTGTAACAAATTCTTATTAAATTCATCAAAGCACCGGTTTCCCTGTATCTTTCTTTGTCCATAAATCGCATACAGAAACACACTGTCTCTCTTTGTAAATATATTACAAAACATGTTAACCCCTAAACGGTCTCTCTCTTTGTACATATCAACCACACAAATACTCTTTGTATATATATTATACACACACACACACACACACACACACACACACACACACACAAATCCAAATTGTGGATTTGATTAACATTTGTATTAAGTTAATTGGATTCCCCCCCCCCCATCAAATATACAAGATTCTCACATGTAAGACACTGCAGATCCCTGCCCCCAGTTGATTCTAATTGGTAAATAAAGTTGTGTGCAGCCAATGGCTGGGCAGGGAGACAGAGGCAGAAATTAATATTTCCCTGATAAGGAACCAAGAGAAGAAGAATGGAGTACTGCCATGCCATTGGAGCAGGAGGAACAGATTCAAGAGCATTAGAAGAGAAAGCATTAAATCATGTAAGAATCTGGAAAGACTGGCCCCAGGGAGCACCCCTGGGGCAGGGATAGCAAAGGTGGAGTATTGATTTTAGTAAGTAATAACTCAAGAGTATGGGGAGGCGTTAGCAATGTGGAAGCTTGGGTGTGGCCAAGCCAATTAGCTGATTAAGGCATATCAAATATAAGACTATATGTGTGTATCTTTCATTCCTGAATCCAAAACATCACAGGCAGTACTGAGGAATTCATGCTGCTGCTGCCAGGGAGAGCAGAATTATCATCTACAGCAACACATATATAATATTATAAATATAAAGCTATCTATGTGTCAAATATATAAATATGTTTAAATACTTTATAAATATATCTATATATAGTATATAATATGTATATATGTCATGTATATACAAAAATTTATCTGCACATTTCAGTCTCTTTTTGAACTGGCAGGATCACTTTATTTTTGTATCTATAGGAACCAACCTTAGGCTTATATAAATATACACATACATATTATTTTAATTAGGACAAAGAACCTTTTTAATTTAAGGAAATCCTATTTCTTTTTTGGCTTATTTCATTATCAACTATAAGTGTGTAGAAGAAAACCCTTCACTGCACTTATTTCTTCAAATGTTTGAGTGACTTCTCTTCTAATTTTTTTTAGAAATTCTGGTCCTACATAGGGGTTTTGAATCCTTTGATACAAGTTTTCATGCTTGGTAAGAAATATACATTTATATTCATAAAACATAGATTAATTTACTTCAAGAGACCACATATGAAATAGAAAATTTTTTGACATAAAGAGACTGCCTATGGAGTAGGAAGAAATCTGACAGAGAATTAATATCTATATTTGCCTTAGTCAGAGTTTCTATTCCTGCACAAAACATAATGACCAGGAAGTAAGTTGAGGAGGAAAGATTTTATTCAGCTTACACTTCCATATGGCTGTTCATCACTAAAGGAATTCAGGACTGGAACTTCAGCAGGTCAGGAAGCAGGAGCTGATGGAAAGGCCATGGAGGGATGTTTTTTACTGAGCTGCTTCCCTTGGCTTGCTCAGCTTGCTCTCTTACAGAACCCAAGACTACCAGTCCAGAGATGGCACCACCCACAATCACCAACTGAGAAAATGCCCCACAGCTGGGTCTCATGGATGCACTTCTCCAACTCAATGTCTTTTCTCTGTGTTAACTTCCAGCCTGTGTCATTGACACATAAAACCAGCCAGTACAGTATAATATAAAGAACTTAACAGGAAAGCAAGAAATCATCACTTTAGTAGACAAATAGGTTAATATAAACATTCAAAGGTCATTTTCAAAATATATATTCCAAATGACAAGCAAGAACACTTAAAAAAATGTCAGGGGAGGGATCAAACTAGCTATGTAGCTAAAGGTAATTTGAACTCTTGAGACAATTGTCTCCACCTCTCAGATGCTGGAATTCTAGATGTGTTTTCCCACAGCAATTTTTTGCTTTCTAGGCATATAGTGTATAACCTAATCTCTCCTAGAAGCCATTGAACACATTTAATGAATATGAACTTAAGTTTAGAGGTAATGCTATAGAATTAGTGGAGAATTTATAAAATAATCTAAATCCACTACAAAAATAATAGCATGACCCAAGCAAAGAAACTGGTCAGTTAAACCAATGTTAAATGAATTCAAAAGCATATGAAGTCTGTGAAAATTCAGCTATTTAAAAACAGTGAATATCACTGTTTCCCATATGTATATTAATAATTCTGAAGCCACAGATCATGCATATTGCAAGCAAACAATTATTATGCTGGTGATAATAGGTGGTGGTCAGTTTCATCATGGTATGTCTAATATATTACTGAGGTAATTCAACTAATATGCATTAACTCATGTTTAATAAGGTTAGAGTTACAGTTCCAAATAGGAGCTCATTTGAACATAATATAGATGCAAATTTCTTACCATATATATTTACATAATGTTATAGACCTTACTGCCTCCCATTAAAAAATTAGGAGCCTCTAGACTTCATTTGTAATAATAATCTCTAGGAAGCACTGAGATATCAATTCAACAATTATTAAATTAAGACCTACATAATAAAACATAGAAAGTAAGGTATAACATGCCATTCATGCCAGAACACTACTAAGGACAAAAGAAAAAAACTAAGATAATCACTTTGATAGAGACTTTCTAGATGCCCCAGGAACAAATCAGCATGCCTCCAATATCCAAAGTACAGACACTGAAACAACTAAAAATAGTGTGTGATCATTACATAGTATTGACCTTAAACTTACGTCTGGATAAGGAAATGGAATAAAGAATAAATGAAAGACTGTAGTCAATTATTAGTTGTATAATTTTTTAAATATATGCACATATACTGATTTTCTTCCTTTTCTATTTTAAATTTTGTTTACTTTTAAGGAGATGGAATTGCAAGCAATCTTAATTGGAGAAAAGATGAAAAGTATTGATTTAGATAAGTCAAGTTATAATGATTAAGACTTTAAAGTAAAAAAAACCAAGAGAATTATTTTCAAACAAATAAATGATAATTTCTACTTCATTTTTATCATTTCTTTTTAGTCTATTCATAAATATGTGTTATGGTCTCTATGGATCACTCTAAAATACTGAATATCTGATTAAATCTATTTTTATAACTCTTTTGTATTTATAACTCTTAAAGAAATTGATAGGTAAGATTAAATACATAATAACAGTCTTTTGTGGCTGGATTCAATACAGTGAAGAAGAATCATGACAATTTAGTAAGCAGTGGATAATATTTAGGATGTACACAATTCAAATTTGATAGCGACAAGGAAGAAATGATAACTTTTACATTACATGTTGAAATGACAACTATATGCTATTGAAAAAACTTTAAATTTATATCTGTCCACTTTTAACTTGTGTCATGAGGCTTTTGAACTAGGCAAGTGGTAGCAAGCAAGTAGGCTCATCAGAACCCTACTGACCTGCTGTCTGTAGGAAGCTGTGAGGTGTAAGTAGTGCTGTCTGTAGGAAACTGTTGGGTGTAAGCAGATGTGAGTCAGAGGTTAGTAGCACTGACTTCTTTTCCAGAACACCTGACTTCCATTCCCAACACCAATATGGTGGCTCAAAACCAATTTGTACTTCCAACACCAGGGGATCCAATACCCTTTTCTGTTCTTCTGGAGTACATTGAAATACAGGCAAACATAACACTCAAGCACATAAAATGAATTAAAAAGATAAAGAAATGAGTGTGTAACACAGTTACTGGATTATAATTCATCATTTTTAGTAAAAAAAAAAAGTTCTTGTGACATGGTTTTATTTTCTCTAAAATTTCCCGTTTATGATATCATATATTTGAATAAGTCATTTCACATCTTTTCTCCAAACAAATATTATAATTGGCCATTCCATATTATTACAAAGAACTATTGAACCGTTGCATCATGGTAACAGTGTGTACATCAGACAACACAGAATTTGCTGGATCTTGTTCTCTCCTTCCAACATGTGTTTCTCTAGGATGAATGCAGGCCTTCAGCCTTGGCAACAGGTTCCTATACCTGCTGGTCCAACTTCCTGGGCATCACTCAATCAGGTCAATAGTATAATGAAGAATACAATTCGGTAATTAACAGCTATATATGCAAGGGATACTTTTCAGGAACTTAATTTTGCTGTTTTAGCATTTAATATAAAGCAGATAATATTTCCATCATACAACTGTTAAAATAGGATTAAATTTATTTCAATTTTTTTCTGTTACTTGCTAAATAATCATAGTTCATGTTCCCTGTGTCTAATACAACTGCAAAGTATAGGTATTTCTTTTTTAACCTGACCTTTCAATTGTTTTAAGGTTTAGAAGAAACATTAAGGGAAAATGAAATTAATCAGGATATACAATGTTTTATATTGATTCAGAGAGATCATAAATATATCAAATGATACATGTATCTGGAAAGAGAAAAACACAAACAAGGAAAATGCTTTTGAAACTTCATCAATTTGAAAATATTTCTCATGATATTGTTTTACTAAAATCTTTATATTTATAACTTGACTTACTTGACTAAACACCTTAGCATATTTTATCTTAATGATATAACTTATAGTTCTATATTATTACACATTTAAATTAAATTTTATTACAGAAGAATGGAAATTTTATGTTTGTATATGTTTTTGAATGGTTACATGAATATCAGCATTTTAAAAACCCTTATCGTTGTCCTTACACTATCTATTGGTATTCTTATGCTGTCAGGTACCTGAATATCTAAAAAGGAAATGGAAAGCTTAAGAACTACATTTATTAGATCTTTTGATTTAATTGCTTTAGTTATTTGTTTATAAATAATATCTGTAATATTATGAAAGTATTCAATGAAACATAATAATTTCTACCTGTAAAAGGATAACAATAAGCATTAATAGAAAACAATAAGGCTGTGAAAATACATCCAAGGTTGCCAAAGAGCATCATCTTAGGAGAAAGGAGGGCAATGCTGTTTAGATAAACTATATGGCAAAGAAGACAGGTACAAGTGCACTCAACAAATAAGCTCTTCATTCGGGTTTCATATCTGCTTTATTTTTCCTCAAGTACATGCTGTACAGTGTGGGGTGTGGGGGTTGTATGGGAAGAAGAGGACAGAGAGAGCCCACATCAGGTCAGGCTCCTGTGCTCTGGGCAGGCAGACTCAGGAGGGCTGCCAGACACTTTCCACTCGGCCCTGGGTGGGCATCTAGCTGTGTGAAGCCACTGGACCCCACTTGACTGGGGGTGGACAAGGAGCAGCCTCCTATTCCAGGGCCCCCAGGATGACACCTTCGGCCCCAGAGTTATGGAAGGGATGGCAGAGGGAGAGAGGTTCTCATGCAGGGAGAGTCTTAAGTCCAGTCTGTGGCTAGAGCACAGGAAGGCCTTCTGATGGGAGATTAGGCACGGCTCTTTAGGAGAAAGTGTATCCTATCATCCAACCACAGGAGGCCGTGATGAACAGAGACAGTCTATGGTTTTAGATCTTTATTGTAGAAAGGCAGGGGGAAAGGAGAAAAGGTGGAGAGAGAGAGAGAGAGAGAGAGAGAGAGAGAGAGAGAGAAAGAAAGAGGGAGAGTAAGGAAAGTAAACCTTGGGAGAATAAAAGGAGAGAGTGAGGTGGGGCCAAGCAGCCACTCTTATAGTGAGATGTTATCTTGTTGTTGCTAGGTAATTGGGAGGAGTTTAGCCTGAAGGTCAGAAGCTTAGGACATTGTGTACATGACTAAAAGCCACACTTCTCCTGTAGGGGCTGTGGGGGCAGTAACTTTGACAGGAGCCTGGTGTCCAGGAGACAAAAGGGAACACGCCTTCTGTTCCATATAGGTGGGAATTACCACCACTGTGTACTGGGGTTCCACATCTCAACTAGACTGGAAACCAGGCTATCTGTGCATAGCTCATTGCCCCACAGTACAGATTTACACAAATTTTGGAAATTTGATTTTTCCTATTACTCATTTTGCACAGTCAAGATCTTCTCACCTGGATAATAATGGGAACAAATGACTGTTCTGTTTTATAATATATACCTAATACTCTTCCTCACAAGGTTCGATTCATAGTAATTTTCACAAATACCTGTCACAGAGCCTGATATCAGATCCAAGTTATAGCTTTTGTCTTGAAAGTCTTTTGAATTCTAGGTTATTAATAACTAGATATGGTATCTAATATCCATGATAATAAATTATATGATATTAACATCTTATTTACATATAAACATGATGATAAGTTGTATATAATTAATATCTCATTTACATATAAACATCTCAAGATGTTATTACAAAATCTGAATATTATTATACATGTTCACTTACACTGAAGGTAAAGATATGTGCCATATTTTCTAAAGTAAATAGGAATCAGCATTATATTAACTGGTGAAGTCAGAGTAATAAAGAGAGATTTCAGAGACCTTGGACTTTTACATACAATAATGAGAATTAATATTTATGAAGAGTGGAAAAATTCAAAATATTGTGCCTTATAATTAGAATTAAGTAATTTTCTCCTCTCCGCTTTTCTTTACTTTTCTTTTCATTATGTGTATAATAGAATATTATGAAGGGCAGGTTACTCTGGAACTCTACCAGTGTATCCTGACTTAGAGCTTCTAAACATCCTCTCTGCATCCTGAGTGCTGTGTTTGCGAGTCTATGCCCTGCAGTTTACTTGCAATGGGATCTGTAACAGCCTCCAGGGCTTTGTGCATGTGCCCTACAGACTGAAATGCAACAATGTACTCTGTTATGAAAAGAAAGACTTAAGTCCATTTGTTTGAATGCTAGAATAAAGAATAAAAATCCACTTTGACCCTCTCATTTTTATGATTGAAAATTCTACAATCTGGTAAGGTTTCTTCAGAACATAGATTTGTTTTAAATTTGCATTTTCTATGTGAACAATTTGGGGTTATTCTCACACATACCTGTATTGTCAGTTTTCAAATATCTAGCGCCATAGAATGAAATCTAGTAAACACTCAAACTCTATTTTAATTTTCATTACATTTGAAAAAACACTCAAAATAACATGACTAGATTTAAATTTCTCAGCATCATCTGAACAAAATTTGAGAATAATTATATTTGGACAAAATATTTTAAAATGAAGGGTACATTCATTGATAGAGGTCGACTATTAAAAAAGCTAACTTACTCCAGCAATACCATTCCTGGGCATATACCCAGAAGATGCTCCAACTTATAATTAGGACACATGCTCCACTATGATCATAGCAGCCTTATTTATAATAGCCTGAAGATGGAAAGAACCCAGATGTTCCTCAACAGAGGAGTGGATACAGAAAATGTGGCACATTTACACAACGAAGTAATACTCAGCTATTAAAAACAATGGATTTATGCAATTCTTAGACAAATGGGTGGACCTGGAGGATATCATCCTAAGTGAGGTAACACAATCACAGAAGAACACATATGATATGCACTCACTGATAAGTGGATATTAGCACAGAAACTCAGAATCCTTCTTAGAAGGGGGAACAAAATACCCATGGAAGGAATTACAAAGACAAAGTGTGGAGTAGATACTGAAGGAATGACCATCCTGAGACTGCCCCACTTGGGTATCCATCCCATAAACAACCACCAAACCCAGACACTATGGCAGATGCCAATAAGAGCCTGCTTTCAGGAGCCTGATATAGTTGTCTCCTAAGAGGCTCTACCAGTGCCTGGCAAATACAGAAATGGATGCTCACAGTCATTCATTGGCTGGAGCACATATCTCCCAATGAAGGAGCTAGAAAAAGGACCCAAGGGGCTGAAGGGGTTTGTAGACCCATAGGAGGAACATCAATATGAACTAACAGAACCCCCAGAGCTCCCTGGGACTAAACCACCGATCAAAGAAAACACATGGAGAGACTAATAGCTCTAGTTGCACATGTAGCTGAGGATGGCCTAGTCAGTCATCAATGACAGGAGAGGCCCTTAGTTCTGTGAAGGTTCTATGCTCCAGTATAGGGGAATGCCAGGGCCAGGAATAGAAGTGGGTGGGTTGGGAAGCAGGGGAAATGGGGAGGGGATAGGGGAATTTTGAAGGGGAAACTAGGAAAGGAGATAACATTTAATATGTAAATAAAGAAAATATCTAATGAGAGAGAGAGACAGAGAGACAGAGAGACAGAGAGACAGAGACAGAGACAGACAAAGAGAGACAGAGAGAATATACAGCAAATATCCATAAAGAGATATCTTTATCCACTGCTGTTGGGAATAAAAGTTGATACAGCCAGTATGGAAGTCAGTTTGGAGTTTCCGCAACAAGTCAAAAATAGAACTACCACAGACCCTGTTATTCCACTTCTGGGCATTTACCCAGAGAACTCCATATCCTACCATGGAGATATATTCATATTCATACTTATTGCTGCTTTATTTAGAATGGTTAGCCACTCAACAGTAGATGAATGGATAAAGATGTGTGCTGCGTAGACAGAATGAAATATTATTTTCTTGTAGAGACAAATGAATAATGCAGAGAAATGGATGGATTTGGAAGGTGCAGTATTTAGGGAGCTTACCCAAACTCAGAACAATATGGA
Source organism: Mus pahari (assembly GCF_900095145.1). Taxonomy (NCBI): domain Eukaryota; kingdom Metazoa; phylum Chordata; class Mammalia; order Rodentia; family Muridae; genus Mus; species Mus pahari. The sequence goes on from NC_034601.1 coordinate 73,852,996, forward strand.
TCCTAGTCTGCAATGTCTACATACATACATGGAGGCACATGTAAGTGAGCACAAGCCCTTAGGCAGGAGAGCAGAACAGGGTGCTGCCAGGTGATAAGAAGGGACAAAATGAAAGCAAGAGTGCACAAGTCATGACAGTGGACATAATGTCTAAATTAAAAAAATTTCAACTGTGACCAGGCAGTGGTGGCACATGCATTTAACCCTAGCACTTGGGAGGCAGAGGCAGGCCATATTCTGAGTTCAGGGCCAGCCTGGTCTATAGAGTGAGTACCAGGACAACTAGGGCTACACAGTGAAGCCCTGTCTCAAAAAACAAAAAAAAAAAACAAAAATCAACAACAAAAAAAACCCAACCAACCAAACAAAAAAGCTAACTTGCTATTTTCAGTAATTTATCTATTTGATTTGCTGTGTATCCATAAATGATCCAGAGACAAAAAGCTGTGACAACATGGAGGATTGTGTAGATTGGGTGCTGAGATGGCCACTACTTTATATATATTGCCTGTATCGTCAGTTTTGCACACATCGCCTATAGCATTGGGTTGCCCATGTATCATCTGCAGCATCTGTACGTGGCCCCCTTCTTGGTGGAAGACATGGCTTATGGAATGCGCCTCACCTCTACTCTCATCAGCTTCTATTCAACAGCACATTCTCCACTTCAACATTCTACTTTTTTTTTTTTTTGTAAAATTAAAATAGGCTCTTACCAGTATAATTGCTCATTGTTTAAAACAGCTAAATTTTTTTTTTTAATTTGAGAAATTGAAACTCTTTAGAAAAGAATATGTAAGTGGAACACTTATGTCTTGAGTTTATCGTTACTAGTGTGGTACAATACTGAAACAAAGCCGAAGAGAAAAGGAAGAATGTGGTAGATGGTGGTGACTATTCCATCATGTTTGTAAAGTCCGTTTTTGAGTATTACGGGAAGCTACGTACTTTAAAAATATATTAGCTGTAAAATTATTACAGTATAGTCTTAAAGTTTGTGCTTTCAAATTTCATCTCTGTCTTTCCACAGTGTCAAAGCAGGTGGTATTTCTTTAGGAATGTGCATATGATGAGCAGGGGCCAGGATGAATTATACTCCTGTCAGGAGAGATCACTGATTGTGCTTAAGGCTCTCTGAGAGGATTTACTCTTATGCCTTCACTACACAGACTGAGACTGAAGCTCACTGTGTTATCCATTTACATTCTCCTCACCGCTGTGATAATAGCTATCTGATATCTAAGCAGAAAGCATTTCTTAAAAAAAAAAAAAAAAAGGACAATCTCGCAAATCATAATAGTTTTCACGGTGAAAGCTGAAGGTGGACCTTCCTCAATTCACTCTTTCAGAGAACTGTTATTAGTGGAGTCAAAACTTTAAATGGCTTTTGTTGTAAAAATAAACAATTGGTATATGGCATTCGATGAGAGGGATGGTCTGAGGATGGTTTATTGTGACAACACAATCACTTCTGGGTATTCAATTTTGGGATGAAAACCATAAATCATTCACCGCACCAAAGTGAAGTCTGACTTATTTCTGTGGTCACCATGGTTTATGGATACCAAGGACAAATAAGTCAAACTAACTTGGTGGAAGGTTGTTAAATAGTGAAATATTAAGTTTTCTCTTCTTGCATGATCAAAAGCATTAAATAATCTATAACATTTATTTATTAATGATGTTAAGGCAGTTATTATTTTTGTTTTCATCATTTATATTGTTATGTAGTACTACCAAATGTAATCATCAAGACTGAATACATATAATAATACTGTTGTTGTTCATTAAAACATTCACATGTATATGCATGTATATATATATATTTCTATGTATATATATACATACACATACACACACACACACACACACATATATATATATATATATATATATATTCATATACACATGTATACATATACACATAGTGAAGAATACTTGCATACAAGAACAAAATTCTCCATAACATTAAATAGAAATTCCAGGTTGAAAGTTCTTTAATACCACTGCTGTGAAGGTATACTCAGGCAGAGAGTTGAGACTCCATGATCATGATCATCCATCCCAGATTACATGATAAGTTCCACGACAGTGGAAGGCCCTCTTTCTCAGAATGGTGGAAGTCACCTTAGGAATGACTGACATATGGAGTTATACCTGCATGCACACATGCACAGTCTCACATAAGTGTGCTATTTCACAATACTTTCATATTTTATTGTGAAAATACTTTAAGAAAATGTCTGTGTCTACCTTCATAGCAGGTATTAAACTACTTTTCATCTGGCATTTTATTTTTAATATTGTTAAGAAATTTTTCCTTGAATGCATGTGCTTTTCACTATGTGAATATATATGTATATACATATGTATATATGTGTGTATGTTTTATTGAATAATTATAGCATTATTATCTGTATCTGTAAATGAAAAATGGTATATCCAAAATAACATCTCAATAAACATTTTTGTTTAATAAAATCCATGGAATGCATCATTCATGCTACATAGCTTAAAGTATCAATACCAACATACTAGAGAAATTCACACTATAGTAGAGAAAATCTCTTCTGTATTTTGTGGAAATCTGTCAATAAAATCTGATAACCTATTAGCAGAAGGAAATAAGAGGTGGGAGTTCTGGTAAAGAGATAGGAACTCTGGTAGTCAAGGAAGTAAAAATTGGCATCCTGGACTCTGAGGAGATGGATTATGAAAGTAGAAGCATCCAGTCATGTGGCATACATACAGTAGAAAGGTTGCATAAGTTATGAGCTACTTGGTAACAAAGCCCAAACTTATGGTTTAGTCATTTAATCATAAATAATAATTCAATCTCAGAATCATTATTCCAGAATTGGAGCATGGGTAGAAAAGACTGTGGCAATATATTATACTTTAATATGTAGATTAACAGTGATTGTCAAGACATAATTTTTGAGGGTAATATTTTCCATTTCTATCTTAATATGACATACTGCCTTAGACTGTTAAGCACAGTCTAAGTCATCCACAGTTTGAATATGTGTGGATTTCAATATTGATTAATAAATGCAATGAAATTAATTTAAAATTAAATCACTAGTTGATTTCTATTATGAGTTTTAACTAAAGAAAAAAGAAAAGTAACACTTCAAGTATAATAAATAGCAATTTTATGTTATACCTTTTCATTAAACACACAAAAAAACAGAATTTCCAAATTGGGAGAATATTCCTCAGGGTCATATCTGCATTACAGCTAAACACTTGAGCAGCAGCAGTAATAAATATTGAATATTGAATAGAGGATACTCAAAATTATTAAATATATGCCTGCTTACTTTAAACTTACTTATTACTTATTATATTAATTTAAAAATTAGAATAGTTCACATAAAATAGCTAGTTCACATTTTTCTTACAATCTTGTGATAGTCTAAAATATTATTCAGAACAAAAATTTGAAAGTCTAAATACATTTCACTTGGGTCTGCAGATAGAAAGCTCAGGAAATACCATTATAGTTTGTTACTGTTTATTGACATGCATAGAACTAGAAGACATTTCATAGAAATTTTCTTATAGAAACACCTAAAAAATGTTCAACATTCTTAATCATCTGGGAAATGCAAATCCAAACAACCCTGAGATTCCACCTCACACCAGTCAGAATGGCTAAAGTAAAAAACTCAGGTGACNGCAGATGCTGGNNAGGATGTGGAGAAANANGAACACTCCTCCATTGCTNGTGGGATTGCAAGCTNGTACAACCACTNTGGAAATCAGTTTGGCGGTTCCTCAGAAAATTGGACATAGAACTACCAGAAGATCCAGCAATACCACTCCTGGGCATATACCCAGAAGATGCTGCAACATGTACAAAGGACACATGCTCCACTATGTTCATAGCAGTCTTATTTACAACAGCCAAAAGCTGGAAAGAACCCAAAATGTCCCTTAACAGAGGAATGGATACAGAAAACATGGTACATTTACACAATGGAGTACAACTCAGCTATTAAAAACAATGAATTTATGAAATTCTTAGGCAAATGGACGGATCTGGAGGATATCATCCTAAGTGAGGTAATCCAATCACAGAAGAACACACACGATATGCACTCTCTGATGAGTGGATATTAGCCCAGAAGCTCAGAATACAGGATACAATTTGCAAAACACATGAGACTCAAGAAGAAGGAAGACCAATGTGTGAATACTTAGATCGTTCTTAGAAGGGGGAACAAAATACCCACAGAAGGAGTTACAGAGAGGAAGTTCTGAGCAGAGACTGAAGGAATGACCATTCAGAGACTGCCCCACCTGGAGATCCATCCTATAAACAACCACCAAACACAGACACTTTTGTGAATGCCAAAAAGATTTTGCTGACAGGAGCCTGATAAAGCTGTCTCCTGAGAGGCTATGCCAGTGCCTGGCAAATACCGAAGTGGATGCTCACAGTCATCTTTTGGACAGAGCGCAGGGTCTCCAATGAAGGAGCTAGAGAAAGTACCCAAGAACCTGAAGGGGTTTGCAGCCCCTTTGGAGGAACAAAAATATGAACTAACCAGTACCCCAAGAGCTCCCTGGGACTAAACCACCAACCAAAGAATACACATGGTGGAACTCATGGCTCTAACTGCATATGTAGCAGAGGATCAACTGGCTGGTGATTAATGGAAGTGGAGGTCTTTGGTCCTATGAAGGTTCTATGCCCCAGTATAGGGGAATTCCAGGGCCAGGAATGGGAGTGGGTGGGTTGGGGAGGGGATAGGGGATTTTCAGAGGGGAAACTGGGAATGGGGATAACATTTGAAATGTAAATAAAGAAAACATCTAATTCTCATATATGAAAATTTAACAGATATACAAAATTTTGGATATTAAATAGTTTATGTATTTTTATTTGAATTAAATATTTCAGATTTTGAATGCCTCCTGCATGTCACAGAGAGAAAGAATGTAACCGTGTTTCATAGGTTTCTTTAAAGCTATTCTGCATATACAGTCTTCTAATCATGCTTACCCTTCAAATTATAGGACTGAAGACAACAGTTTAAGAGTAGGTTATAATTATCTAATGTAAATAGCTATTTAGTTATTTCCTTTTGGATATGTTTGTAGTGTCTATTCTTTTAAATATACCTGAAAATCAAGCCGTAGTATAGAAAATTATTTCCATATTCTGCACTGTTGCTAAATGACCAATTTATTAATGATTAGTATAGAGTATAATGTCCAAAAGCTTGAAGATTTGAAGATGTTTATTATGAGAGGCATTTTTCTTAATGTTCCTGACTAATACCAATGAAAATAGTCTGATCCTTGATAATGCAAGACTAAGACAAAACAACACATTTTTAACTTTTCCTTAAAATTATACACTTAACTAAAATGGAGGTAGCAATATAGCTTCGGAGGAGTAAAGGACTGTCCAACAATTCTGATGTATCCACAAATTTGATCTCTGGAATCTATATTGCAGAAGGAGAAAATAAAATTTATAAAATTGTTCTCTGACCTCCAGATATATGCATGATACATGTGACCGCATACGCATATAGGCATAACACACACACACACACACAGGCACAGTCAATAAAAAAAAATCTGTTAAATTAAAAAATAACGATATACCTCACCAATGTTAGAGAAACTTACCTTTAAATTAACACTCCAGCATAACTTCACCTGCACTGATTTTGCAATTCCAATGCTGCATTTCAGTTTAATAACTTTTATTTCTATTTATGTGTGAAAGAACAACTCCTTGATGATGAAGAAAACAAAAATATATGCTAAAATAGAACTTGAAATCATCTCATATTCTTGGACTTTTAATTAAATTTCAGAAAGAGTTAACTATCCCCATATAATTTGAGTTCTTATAAAAGATAGTACAGGATAATTGCAAATCTCCACGTTCCCAGCCATACTAAACAGAAGCAAACATGCAAGGCATATACCACAGGTGTAAATTAAATCTATTTTTATATATTTGGAGCCTGGCAATTTTCGTAATGCTATTTAACCATGGCATAATGTGGAAACTGCACTAATAAATTTGAGGGCAAAAAATGTACTTCAGGTGTTAGTCTAGAATTTATGCCGGTGACAGACATTATTTTCTGCATTATTGAGCAGCAATTATCTTGCTGCACATATTACCACCATATTTTAAAGTTTTAGTTTTTTTTTTTCTTTTTTTGAAATGGTTTCCCATTACACTGAGAGTTAGCAATACAATGTGACAGTATACAGTACTTGCTAAGTAACCAGAAGCCAAACATACTATTAAGACAGGGTGAGATGAGTTTATGGGTCGTTCTTATACTGAGAATGCAAAAGCACAGATGTGTTTGTACAATAATGTTCAAAAACATTATTTTAGGTCATCTTGCAAACTACAATGGGAAAAGTTAATTAAACCTATGTATGTACATGAATATACAGAATTACATGTGTTGTGGGCTTTTTGAGATTTAGTACTTTTCTTTATGAAGTTTTCAGACACGCTTATTGTTACTTAACCATCCTCCATCCATCTTTTGTATTTCCTCCCCATGCTCCTCCATGAAAAGTCTTCCCTTCCCCAGTTTCTTTGAACAGATCATGTGTACACTGCTTTTCCTCTTATGCTGATTGCACATCCTATACAATGGCAATGGTTCCCCTTTAACTTCCTGGTTTCCATCGTTACTCCAGGACATGAACTCATATATGACAGTATGAATCTTGGACCATCCATTAGGAGAAAAGAACCTGGGTGCTTGTATTTCTAAGGCTTGGTTACCTCACACATACTGTGATCTATTCTAGTTCCATCCATTTACCTACAAAGTTCATGATTTCATTTTTCTTCACAGTTGAATAGCATTACATAATGGATATATATTTTATTTTCATTATCCATTCTTCTGTTGAAGAATATTTAGGTTGTTTTCATTTCTTAGTTATTGTGAATAGTGCAGCAATAATCATGATTAAGCAAGTATCAAGTCCTTTGGCATAGGCTGAGAAGTGGTTTTTTGAGAATAATATATTTTGATTCCCATAATGTCTGTAGTAGTTGTAATCATACCAACAGTGAATAAAGCTTCCCTTTTCTCCTATCACCTCCAGAATTACTAGTCAACAAATGAATGTGATTGTCATCTTGAAGATGGTTGTTAGTACCTTTATTATACACATAAAATTTAGAATTTATCACATATAATTATTAAAAAATTTCATGACACTAAATGGTGTTTAATGGTGTAAGTATAATACATCTGAACATATGAATAAAATATATTAAGATATATTTTATTTTACATAGCTAGCTCGTGTAGAATATATATGTGCATATATGTTAATAAATTTATTTGTGATGAAAATTATGAGTAAGCCCTTATTTCTCTCCATATATTTAATGTTCATAAATTATAAATGATATAAATATATACACACATATTTATAAACCATCAATTAAAATCATTGAAAATGTTAACAAGTTTCTAATAAATGTAAAATTCAAGAACAATTTCCAGAACTTACTAGAGTAACTATTGAAAATGCATCAGACTCTTTCAGCTGTTTGTTGGGTCTTTCAGAGGGCAGTCATGCTAGGTCACTTTTTGTAAATGCTCCATAGCCTCAGTAATAGTGTCAGCCTTGGGACTTTACCTTGAGCTGTATCCCACTTTGGGCCTGTTGCTGGACCTTCTTTTCTTCAGGCACTTCTCCATTTCCATCCTTGCAGTTACTTCAGACAGGAACAATTATGGCTGAGAGTTTTGACTGTGGAATGGCAATCCCTCTCTCATTTGATATCCTATCTTCCTGCTGGAGGTGGGCTCTATAAGTTCCCTCTCCCTACTGTCAGGCATTTCATTTCAGGTCCTTCCCTTTGAGTCCTGAGAGTAACTTTTTAGGATGATATTTGATTTGTTTACTCATTGAAAAATATCTATACATTAACATAATTTAGTTTGATATATCCTTTCACCATTAAGGTCTTCAGTTCCCCCATAATGCTTCCCCTTAAATATCTCCTCATAACTCTTCTTTTTGTTGCTATTAATTAAAAAGATATTTAAGAAATACTTCTTTGTATTGTTATTAATAACCTAAATCTAATTAGCTCTTCCCATCTGTGCATGGATGAGGGGTTATTCACTATAGCACTGGAAATCTACCAGTAGCCTTTTGCCCAAAGAAGAGTGAGAAACTCCCTCTCTAACAATCAGCTTGATATCAGTTCTCCAGAGAGTGGGGCCATTGGAACACATCCACTATTCTTGTTGGAATTTTTCACTCCATAGACCTACAGTAGGTCTTGTTAAGAAACCCAGACACTATTGTGGATGCCAAGAGCTTGCTGACAGGAGCTTGATGTAGCTGTCTCCTGAGAGCCTTGCCAGTACCTGGCAAATACAGAAGCAGATGCTCACAGTAACCCATTGGATGGAGCACAGGGTCCCCAATGAAGAAGCTAGAAAAAGTACCCAAGGAGGTGAAGGGGTTTGCAGCCCTATAGGAGGAACAACAATATGAACTAACCAGTACCCCCAGAGATCCCTGGGACTAAACAACCAATCAAAGAAAACACATTGTGGGACTCATGATTCTAGCTACATATGTAGCAGAAGATGGCCTAGTTGGTCATCAATGTGAGGAGAGGCCTTTGGTCCTGTGAAAGTTCTATGCCCCAGTATAGGGGATTGTCAGGGCCAGGAAGCAGGAGTAGGTGGGTTGGGGAGCAGAGGGATGGGGGAAGGGATAGGGGATTTT
>NC_034601.1:73861857-73867337 GCF_900095145.1 Mus pahari
CACACACACACACACACACACACACACACACACACACACACACAAGATAGTGTAAGGTAACTGATTTATGAAATAATCCTGTCTGGCCTAGAATTTGGTAAATTATAGTCCCTTTGTTCTTTCTGCCTACTATGTATCCATATTTCCTGAGTCTTGGCAAGAGGGAGGCAAATATGGATGGTTCTTACACAGCTGAACACTTACAGTTAATTGACTTTTGTTCTTTGACCAATTATGTGTCTCTGCATTAACCACTGCCTACTCAACAAAGGATAAATCCACCAAGGGGATTAACATTACAAACAGTTATGCACCAAACACAAGGAGATTCAACACACAGTGATAATGGGAGACTTTAAGACACAACTCTTGCCAATAAGCACATATTCAGACAAATACCAAAGAGACACTACAGATGTAATATCACAAATCATTTAGATATAGCTAATATCTACAGCATATATCACCCAGACACTAAAGAATCTCAGCAGCGAATGGAATTTTCTCAAAAAAAAAAAAAGGCCCACATATTAAGTCAAAAAACCCAAAACATCAAACACCAAAAAACAACCAAACAAACCAAACTGAAACAACAACAAAAATCAGCCTCAACAGACACAAGAAATACCACACTGCATCTTATCTGACCAGCATGGATTAAAGCTGGATATCAACATCAAAAGAAACAGCAAAAATTAAACTAAACAACTCACTACTGAATGAAAACTAAGACAAGATGAAAATCATGAAGTAAAGTGAATACTTTCTAGAACTGAATTCAAGCTAGAAGGAAAAATCCGAAATGCTAGAACACAATGCACAAAGTTTGGAAAGACGAGGGAATAGCACTGGGTCATTATATCATATACTAGAGATATCTCATGTTAGTAACACAGCTGAAATTTCTAGGAAAGCATGAAATGGCATGTGTCTGTACTTCAACAAAGACTATTTACTCTGATGTACATGATTTATCAGTTCATAAGGGCTTTCAGCCTCCTGAGAAATATGCCTGATGTTTATGTCATCAAGCTATTGACAATGGAGGGTTCAATGGATTTGAATAAACCAGAAAGAAATGCTATTTTCATGTGATTATGATTGGATAATAGAATTTTATTCTTTATTCTTCCTTCTGAGAGCTCAGAATCTTCTATGAATTGAAATTGTTACTTAACAAGTGATCCATACTGTCAAAGATAACAAAAATGTTAAGATTAGTGACCAGCTCTTACAAGGATATAACTATTATCCTTCTAATAATGATAAGGGAGAACGAAGCAGAGAGGATGGATTGCATTATCAAAACCAACAAATATGTGACAAAATGCTTTAGCTGGTAGTCTTCTTCTTCTTTTCTTCTTCTTCTTCTTCTTCTTCTTCTTCTTCTTCTTCTTCTTCTTCTTCTTCTTCTTCTTCTTCTTCTTCTTCTTCTTCTTCTTCAGAATTTTTTTTATTGGATATTTTCTTTATTTACATTTCAAATGCTATCCCGAAAGTTCCCTATATGCCCCCCCTGCTCCCCTACCCACCCACTCCCACTTGGCCCTGGCCTTCCCCTGTGCTGGGTCACATAAAGTTTACAAGACAAAGGGGCCTCTCTTCCCAATGATGGCTGATTAGGCCATCTTCTGCTACATATGCAGCTAGAGAAATGAGCTCTGGGGGTACTGGTTAGTTCATATTGTTGTTCTACCTGTAGGATTGAAGACCCCTTCAGCTCCTTGGGTACTTTCTCTAGTTTCTCCATTGGAGGCCCTGTATTCCATCCAATAATATCCAATATATACAAAGAGCTTTTTTGGTTTTTGAGACATGGTTTCTCTGTACATCCCTGGCTGTCCTGGAACTCACTTTGTAGACCAGTCTGGCCTTGAACTCAGAAATCTGCCTGGCTCTGCCTCCTTAGTGCTGGGATTAAAGGCGTGTGCCACCATGCCCAGCTTAGCTGGTAGTATTTCTAAAGCACAGTACAAAATTAGGAAAACAAAATTAAAACTAAAATTTTACAATTTTTTATACATTAAAATTCAGAGAACTGAGTATAAGAATGAGAGATTTAACTAAAGTGAAACGTACTTGAATTTATACCAGATGACTTAGATCTCTAATATGATAAATATGTGAGAATAAATCAGATTGATTTTTAATTGATTACTTATTGTTATTTGTTATCTGCCTAAAATGTAGGTTTGTTATTGTTCTTTAAAAACCTATAAAACAATCTAATATTATATGGTTTTCTACATTGAATATATTTCCCACCAACAGCAATTAATTGTTAAGTGATTGCCAATAGTTGTGTAGTTCTTTGTGCTTCATTGCTTCACTGCCGTTTTACATTTATTAGTATGAGTATAGAAAAATGGAATGTTCCTATACACTATAATAAATATTTTGATCATGGACTGTATTCTCAATGAATGTCTTGAAAAAATTAAGTTGTTATAAATGAGAAACCTTAGTATGACTGATACTCTCTGACTACTACAGTTGACATTTTAAAAATATATAGTGAATACTGAGAAAAATTCATGATTAACTAGAAGTATTTTTTTTTTACTTGGCTTAAAATTGAAAAAAAGATATATCCTATGAAGAGCCAAATTATTTAAAATTATTACTGTCAAATGTGTTTATTTATTTGTGGTGAAGGAATATTAGTAAAACAAATAGCACCCTAATGAGCTGCTATTATTTTTAATCCACTCACTTTTCTTATGGTATATTTTTTATTTCTGCTATTTAGACTCAGTTATGAACCTGCATGATTGTAATCAAAAGCTTTTTTTTTTATCATGTTTGTTGTGACCAAAATCCTGTCTTTTATAAACAACCAACATGACAATGGTATGAAGTTTGTTTTAGCAAGTAGGTTACACCTGTACAGTAATGTTACTCTGCACACTAAAGAAACATTAAATTAGCATGTGCTTGTCAATAATATGTGGTTTCAAAGCTCTGAATACTATTATATTGAATTCAGACATAAGTCTGACACACTACTGGCAAGACCCTGATTAGGATGAAAGTGATTGTGGCATAAAAATAGATGAGCGCACAGAAACCTAGAAGAGCTCCATGTCTCATAGTCATGTATTTGTGAAAGTAACAGCCCATGAAAGTGCTGATTTAAACTTTTAAGAGCGATCCTGGTTCTTAATTTTATCATCTGGAACAGATGAGGAAATTCAATACACTTGTAAATTAACTATTCAAAGACCAATCTACAACTTTAAGATCATAGAGGTTTCAAACACACCATACTACACCACCCACCCCCCTCACACACACACACAATTTAATTACTTTATTATAGTTAAAAATATAATTATCTCATTCTTCATTTTTCCTTTCCTCCCTCCAACTCTTCTCATGTAACATTTAATTCTTTATCTAATTGATGGCCACCTTTTATTTTATTATCATTGCTACAAATATACAAATATATGAAATAATAAATAAATACAACCCACTGAGTCTATTTAGTGTTGTTATAGACTAGGAATTTACAGATGATCAGTTGTATTGCATAACAAATATGGGACTGCTCGATCAGTGATATCAAGAAAAAGCTCAAGAAACTGATGTACACTTAGAATCCCACATGTTCACAAACTCAGAAATCTCATAAAAACAATAAACTGGAATCCATAATATAATCTATAGGGTAAAGAGAAAATGTAAATAATAAGAAACAAATGAATAAATAAACAAACCATCATAAAAATAAACATCTCTGTTAAAAGTAATCGATTTTCCCAGTGAAGCAACATGGAGAAAGTTCAACTTTAATTTACAAGTGGTTAACAATTAGAAATAGCTTCTTGATTAGGGATGGGGGCATGTGTTTACATCTCCTTTTGAATTAGGACTACAGCTTCTTCAGACCCATGCAGAATCACACTCAGAAATCCCATACAAACACTAAACTGGGAATATGTATACTCCGTCTATCTCTTCTATCACAAGGTGCCTTTAGGACTTAGGGCAGGAATTTGATGGAGACATCCAATTTAGGTCGTAGTGTTCCTACATTTATCACTCTAAATGATGTTTGATTGTGGGCCTCTGTATTTGTTTCCATTGGCTGAAAAAATTTTCTTTGATGGTGACTGATCAGGGCAAAGATCTGAGTACATTATCATGAGTCATTTTTTTGCATTTTTTTTTTATAACCCTAGTCTTTGATTTTACTATTGCTCCATGCATTATCTACTTTGAAGTTCTTGGTCACCCAAGCTGTATCTAGTACAGCTTTTATCCAACAAACTTGACCTTAAGTTGAACCAAATATTAGTTGGTTACTCCCACAAGCTTTGTACCACATTTCCCTAGCATGTATTGCAAGCAGGACACCATTGAAGATCGAGGGGTTTGTGGCTGAGTTTGTATTTATTTCTCTTGAGGACACTCAAAGTACCTTCACGTACCAAACAAGCTAGAATGTGGGGTAAACAAGTATGCCCAGCTAGATTTCTCCATGCTCAATGAGTCATGTAGGTGATATAGGCAACACTGGAGAGCTGTTGTCAGCTTATGAAGAGCAACCTAGAGTTTTGGCAACAGCATAGTTTGAGATTTGAGATTTTCACGGGACCCCTTTGGCTAACAACTCAATTATATGTAACCCAACCTCAGAACTAGAAGCTTCATTTGGTGGCAAGAGATGTCCAGATGGGGCTCTGTGTTCCCCAATATTTGCCAATTTCATTTAGTTTGCCATTATTTAGGGATATATTTTAGGAAGATTCTACTGTATTAAGTTTACATAATATCCCTAAAATGGAGCTAATTTTAGCTGTCTGTTCCCACATCCCCTATTTCTGTGCCTCTCTTGCATCCTCCTCCACAATTGATCCTGTTCTACATCTAACAGTACCTGCTTCCTAAGACTGTCCTGAGGATTGCTACATCATGAACAAACCTACTCAGACTAATACTCAATGTCTTATTAATGTACTATAAGTCATATGTTTTATTGTCAGGTTATATTATTATTTTACTCATTTTATTACCTTTCTAAGAAAATCTAGAGACCTTGAGATACAATGAGAACTGCTGAAATGAAACTAATGGTATTTTAAATCTTGATTTTTCTAGGAAGTGTTTTTCAACAAACAGTAACAAAAATTGATTATATCTCATTTCTGATTTTTAACTAAAATCATGATAGACTGAGTGATCAATGAATTTATTTTGTTAGTTGAAAAAATTAAGTAGGGGCTAACTAATGAGCATGGTTAGCTGTTATTTACCGATGTGTCTTAACAATAGTGCTTGACTTGATCACACAGAATAATTGTCAATTAATTTCCCATGTTTTAGTTTGCACTTGTAATATTTGTACTACAGCATTGTTTTCTTCTGGACAATAGATCTTATAACGTAGATGACTTCACTCTTTAGTGGTTTTAGACATAAGAATCCAGGAGTTCTGCTTTTTTAGAGTCTCTCTCTCTCTCTCTCTCTCTCTCTCT
>NC_034601.1:73867397-73870682 GCF_900095145.1 Mus pahari
ATATATATATATATATATATATATATATATATATATATGTGTGTGTGTGTGTGTGCCTTCATCAATGCTACATGTTAATTCTAATATGAGTAAGTTACAACTAACAACTGTACTTAAATATAGTTTAGATTTAACTTAAAATCTACAGATAGAACACCACTCAAATTCTTATTAGAATCAGGAATCTGATGTAGTGTTCCTTCATATTATCTTTCTTTTTCAGTACATTAAGCAGTTCCTTAATGCGATTAGAACAATAAGAAAAAAATTAGCTGTAATGGCAAAAAAATGTTTGTCACACAGCAATTTCCACATCTCATTTGCTTCGGTGATCTTTAGCTTATGGGCTTAAATTAAATAAGAAAAAATTAATTGCAAATAACTAAAAATGATATAAACAAAAATATTCTGACTCACTACAGAAAAATGTTAAAATGACCATTAATTTTCCAAAACCATATAATGTTAATTAATTTATCCTCACTCTTAATTTTAGCACAGTGCTCTTTTGTTTTTAAAATTTCAGCTTGCTTGTGGTTTTCATCTCATAATGGGTCTAACATTTGCCATCTCTTCTGTAGCACTGTTTCCCAGAGATTCAAATCTGTATTATTTATCTGGCAAAATAAATGTCATACATCACTTTGATTGTAATATATTTTAATCGTAATATCATGCTCAAAGAAATAATTTACTCAACTTTCTTCCCAGTTACCTATCTCAAAATATTTTTTGATTTATAATATAGTTGCTTTTTACTAAATTAAGCAATGTTAGTCCCTGCTATTGTTGATATCACATGAAGTATTGTAAATAAGCCTTGGAAATAGAGCTTTTTGAGATATCTGGAACATGTGTTAGGAGGGAACTATGGAAACTTCCTGTCTTAAAAATATAAAACTTCTGTGTCCTATGGTTAGACGGCTAAGGGTTTATCTATCTTGTTGATTTCTCAGAGTACCAGCTTCTGATTTTATTTCTTTGTATCATTCTCTTTGTTTCTAATTGGTTGATGTTTGCCCTACATTTGATTAGTTCTTGCCTTTACTCCACTTAGGTGTGTTTGCTTCTGTTTGTTCTAGAGGTTTCAGGTGTTCTGTTAAGCTGCTAGTGTAGCATCTCTTCACATCCTTTACCAGGGCACTTAAGTGTTATGAACTGCTCTCATTTTTTCCATAAGCTTGGGTATGTTGTATTTTACTTTTCATTGAATTTTAGAAAGTCTTTAATTTTAATTTCTTATTTTTTTCTCTGACCAGGTTATTATTGAGAAGAGAGTTATTTAGTTTCCAAAGATTTTGGTTTTTTTTCCTCTTATTTGTTTGTTCTGTTGCTGTTGTTGTTGTTGTTGTTGTTGTTACAGAAGTCTAGCCTTAGACCATGGTGATCAGATAGGATACACAGGATAGCTGCAATCTCCTTGTATCTTTTGAGGCTTTTTTGGGGACAGAATATATGGTCAATTTTGGAAAAGGTACCATGAGGTGTTAAGGAGAAGACACATATTTTTGTTTTAGGGTAAAATATTATGTAGATGTCTGTTAAATCCATTTGGTTCATAACCTCTATTAGTTTCACTGTATCTCATTTTAGTTTTTGTTTCAGTGACCTGTCCATTGGTGGAAGTGGGGTAGGGAATAATAACCTCCCATTATTATTGTGTGAGATTCAATGTGTGTTCTAAGGTTTAATAACGTTTCTTTTATGAACGTGGGTACCCTTGTACTTGGGGCATAGATGTTCAAAATTGATACTTCCTCTTTGTGGATTTATTCTTTGATGTGTATGAATTGTCCTTCCCTATCTGTTTTGATAACTCTTGGCTGAAAGTCTATTTTACTGGATATTAGAATGGCTACTCCAACTAGTTTCTTGAGACCATTTTCTTGGAAAACATTTTTGTTGTTGTTCCAGCCTGTGACTCTGTGGTAGAGTCTGTCTTTGTCACTGAGGTGTGTTTCTTGTATGCACCAAAATGTTGCATCCTGCCTGCATGTCCAGTCTGTTAGTTTGTGTCTTTTTATTTGGTAATTGAATCCATTGATGATGAGAGCTATTAAAAACTAGATGGTTGCTAGTTTTTGTTGTGTTTCTTGTTAGACATATAGATAACCTCCTTGTGTTGATGTTTTCCTTTTAGAATCCTCTGTAGGGCTGAATTGTTGTTAGTGTTTAAATTAGGTTTTATCATGTAATACTTTGTTTTCTCCACCTATGATGATTAAAAGTTTTGCTGGACATAGTAGCATGGGCTGGCATTTGTGTTCTCTTAGGGTCTGCATGACATCTCTCCAGGATTTCTGGCTTTTAGCCTTGTTGAGAAGTCTGATGTAATTTGGATAGATCTGCCTTTGTATGTTACTTGGCCTTTTTTCCTTACAGATTTTAATACTCTTTCAGGTCTGTTGACATATACTAATCTGATTGTTGTGGGAGAACTGGGTTCTGGTGGTTCCAAGATATATTGGCTTCTGTTACATACAGGATATCCAAAAAGGAAAAATCTATCCTGATCATTTCTTCTTTTTATAAACTTTAAGGTACTTACTTTACCTTCTAGTTTTATTGTAAATTTTTAGATTAACAATCAATAGGCAATCCTTTTTCACATCTTTTCATTAATTGAAAATATTCTTTTCTCTTACAAATATCCTTACAGTTTTACTTCAGTCCTTTTCATAGTTCCTTTTCATAGTGCCTTCTCTTTCCTCTGGATCCCCTTTCTTTAATCTGATCACTCCAGAAAAAGCATAAGATGGATAACTAAGTTACAGGTCAGACTGTTCTACACAGTAAGTTTCAATACAACCAGTAATCCACAGATAAACACTGTGTAGAAAAAGAAACAAACATACAGCAAACAACAATAAAACAAAACAAACAAATGAAAACGAATGTGGAATATTTCCAAGCAAATGTAAAGGATAGGTGAAATGTGGAGATTAGAAGCCAAGGTTGCACTCCAAGATGGAGTTTGAAAAACTGACATTGTGCCCATTTAGACCATCTCCCACACTCTGGCTTTTACTATCTCCTATAAAATTTATATTTAGAAGATATATATTAGTTCTTTTTTTTAATTATTATTATTATTATTATTATTATTATTATTATTATTATTATTTTATTTATTTACATTTCAAATNCTATCCCGAAAGTTTCCTATACCCTCCCCCCACCTCTGCTCCCCTATCCACCCACTCCCACTACTTGGCCCAGGCCTTGCCTTGTGCTGGGTCATATAAAGTTTGCAAGACCAAGGGGCCTCTCTACCCAATGATGGCT
>NC_034601.1:73871747-73880840 GCF_900095145.1 Mus pahari
AGTGTCTCTGGTTTTATGTGGAGGTCTTTGATCCACTTAGACTTGAGCTTTGTACAAGGAGATAAGAATGGATCTATTCTCATTCTTCTACATGATAGCTGCCNGTTGTGCCAGCACCATTTATTGAAAATGCTGTCTTTTTTCCACTGGATGGTTTTAGCCCCCTTGTCAAAAATCGAGTGACCATAGGTGTGTGGATTCATTTCTGGATCTTCAATTCTATTCCATTGATCTACTTGTCTGTCACTGTACCAGTACCATGCAGTTTTTATATTAGTTCTTGTATTGTATAAATGTTTACATAGGAATAAAACATTAAATCTACAAACTAGTTTTAGAGTATGAATTGTATATGGGTGTTAGTTTGAAAATTTCTAAAATTATCTGGCAAAATGTTTGCTATGGGTGCTGGCTTCTCTACCAAAGGACCTGTGTTCTACATTCAACACTCAAACAGGGATGTCTCAATATTTTGTAACTCCTCGAGTGACTCCAGGGCATTGGTGTTCTCTTCTAGGAATCAAAGTACCTTTGACCATATGTACATTCATACACAAATAGAATAAATATTTTAAAATCTAAATGAAAAACACCATCAAACATAGGTAAGATCTGTGATATATTTCGTGCTAAAGATGTCAGTTCGTAGGTCTTTGCAATATCTCATGATCAGCTGGTTACAGTGACATGTGAAGTAAAAGTATGCGAATTGCTGAATACCCACAAGTTGTAGTCCAAGAACTTCATAATACCTAATAAAGGATAAAAATAAACCACAGAAAATGCCTGATGACCATCTCAGAAATTCATTCTATACTACAAGTGGAGTTGGAGAACGCTGTCTTAGTATCTTAAAGTTTGATAGCTGGAAATCAATAATTATTTTTAGATTACTTCAACATATCAATGTTAATTAGATGTGCAAGTGTCCTATTTCAGAAGACTGATGAATATGTATCTCATCATCCAGGAATTACCACAACATAGAACCCTGTATCTGACTACTACATTAACTTCCAGACGTTTAGGTCTTAATGTATAACTGTTTCTTCAACAACAGTCAATATTCTGACCAAACCTCTAAGCAACAAAAATAATATATTAATGCCACTTGCCAAAATTTCCTGTTATGTTTCGAAGCTGTGACCTTCATAACTGTCACAGAATGCAACATAAAATATACCGTATGTTGTGTGATTAGCTACCTCAATCCTGAAATGTTTTAATTACCTCTTCCCAAATATTACTGTCCAGAAATTGGAAATGAATAAAGATAATTTCAAGAAAAATCTGAGAAAGTCCTTCATCAATGTGTTTTGGAATTGAAAATATGACTAATACCTAAGAATCTTTGACGATCAGTTTTCAAGCAAAAAAAGAGATCTTTTCCAATGTAATTTTATCAAGGTTAGATATTTGTTATTTACTTTGTGACAAGTGCTGATTTTGTTTTGTAATGGGCACAAGTGTCTTATAAAATTGAAGATAATTACCTAGAACAGTGTTATATTATAGGAAACCATGAAAGGAAAATCTGGAAATAGCATCCTGTTTTAAACTAAAATGTTTTTGAAAAGAAGAATGCTATGCTACAAGAATTTGGACCATGACATTGTGTTAGATATGATGATCTTCTCTTAACTCCATAAATCAATACTCTTCAATATCATTATAGGCTAAAATACTTCTTTAGAGTGTAACCTAGATAGAGTACTTTGGGAATAGTTACTGCTTGGAAAGATCACTGAGTACATGAGTCTATTAAAAGTTAGCTCAAAAGAAAAATGGAAAGTAGCAATTATTTAAAAAAAAAGCAAAGAAATGAGAATCTAGAGTATTTGTGAGGTCTAAAAGGATTTGACTCTTCTGGCTTATTGATAGGACTAATTTCAGCAAAGGAGAAATTGTCAATCATAAAAGAATTGAGAAAAAAGTCTAATTCAGTGATCAAAGTTATGCTTGACAAAGCAGACAGAATTTCATATATAGGACAAGATAATAGGTGGTTCCTCAGTCAATAAAGAAAAACTTTTAATGTGTTCACCATAGAGAAATGGTAAATTAAAAGAGAGATATGCTAACCTAGTGTAATTATAAGATAAAATATACTAAAGGTGAAATATTAGCTCTAGTGCATGCTTTTATGTACCAATTAAAATAATTATATTTTGTAAAGGAAAAAGGGTGAAAATTAATGATTCTGTTAGTTTTAAAAATGGAAATTTTTCCATCTGTGTCCTAGATTTCGTGCAACTGGAAAGTGTATAGATAAGAGGGACTCTGATAGCACGCTCAATGAGGTTAGGTTATGGGTTCTTGGAATCACTGAGGAGACCATAAGTTTCATCATGGAATATACTAAGCAGATGAGATAATTGAAACTTTTTTTAAAAAACACAAGTTAATGACTTCTGATTGCAGTATATATATATATATATATATATATATATATATATATATATATGATTTATTTTCTAAATATTACAGAGACTGTTCCCTCTGAAATAAACATCAGAAGCATTTCAATTTGCTCAACTGTGAAACCTAAACAATAAACAAATCTCTAGGTATTATGTCACTTAAAACGTATCCATTTGTTCTGACAATAAGGACAATAAAATAACTGGTTGGATTCAGGAACTGTTCTCTGCATGCATACACACACAGTTTATAACCATCTGTGATTCCAATTCCAGGTGTCCTCACATCCTTGTTTGGTGTCCATGGGCATAGCACAAATCGCCCTTCCATACATGCATCCCAATCATTCATAGCCATAAAATACATTAAAAAATTCTCAAAAATACATCATTAAATTCTATATGAGAAATAGTTTAAAATAAGGCATAATCTAAAAATTGGGAGAGAAGAAGTGAGTTTTGTAGCTTGATCACACTGTTTAATTACTTCCCTCCTCTGGCATCTTTCATAGTATTTTCTGGAACCATGAAGGCTACTACTTAAGAAAGAGGCTTTCAGGTCATATCTAGATGGAGTCATGTGAGTTGTGTCTAAAGTCTTTGTTGTCTAAATCATAAGGAGCCCACTCTCAACCCCTGAGAGGCAACCAAAGACTACTTCATTCTCTGTTTTTGGAGTCACTTGAGCTACCATAACCAATCTTTCAAAATGAAATTTCTTGTCTGGTACTAGGGTTTTGTTAGTCTAGGGTCCTTGTGGGGAGATTTGTCAGCTCAAGTATCTTAATTTACTCTAATACACCTCTTCTGTTCACTTATACATGTTTTCCACACACACTTACACACACACACACACACACACACACACACACCATAGACAAAGAGAAAGACAGAATAATGGGAAGGATCAAGAAAAAGAGAGACAGAGACACAGAAACACAGAGAGACATAGACAGACAGAGACAGAGAACTAACTAGCTCACGTCACTGAGTTAGTAAGGCCCATACGTAGAAAATAATTTCGTATCATGCCTTTGCTATACTATTGTATGTCTTTACTTCATTCTAAATGGTTTCCTTAAAACCATAGATAAGTGTAGTCACTACCCCTTATCAAAGAAGTTTGATTTTACAGAAAATGAAGAGCTTCACAGACAACCAAAAATGTATACAATGAAAACGTTAACAGATGACCAAAATCACAGTCCAAATGGATACATCTATACTGCAGCTTCTGCAATAATGGCCCAGGTTACATTGTGGAAGACATGGATAAAAACTCCTAGAGCAAGAGCACCATGCAATACAGTCTCTCCCAGAAATAGCTGCATGGACAAGATCAGAACAATGACAATACCAATGGCTCTCTTAACATGTGAGGGGCACACTTACATAGAGTTTCATTAGAGTCAGTTATTAATTGCTAGGAAAAGTAGAATGAACCTGATCCATGTTTGCAGTAAGACATGTTCATGAGTTTTCAGAAGTAGAGTGGTCAGCCTTGAAATCGCATACATACAATCAAAAAAACAGACTCAGCAGGATCTATCCATCTGCCTGTCTGTCTATCAATAGTCATAGATGTGCCATATATATATATATATATATATTAGCAACATATAATCAACAATATCAAAATATTGTTTTTGATATCAATATATCAACAATAATCAAAAAGAGGGTATTAAGTGGAGAGTATTGTGTCTTGGAATGGATTCAAGGGACAATAGAAGACATGATAGGCAAAAAAAAAAGGAGGGGAAGTGATATAACACTATTTCAATTAAAATATTTGGAAGTGTAATAAATAAAAATATACAATAATAAAATTATATGACACGAATTATTTATTTCTAAAATTTTTCATTTAATGATTTAGGGTTACAGGCAACTAAAATCCTGAAAGTTAAGTTTTAAGTGAAAGTTAAGTTTTAAAAGCACAGTTAAGGTGTAAAAATGAAATGTTCCAGAAATACTTACTGAAACTAGCAATATGCCAGGTAAGACATGGAAGTGAGCAATAAGTGACTCCCAACAGGGGTCAAGAAAGACTAGAATACTCCATACCATGTCAGAAACATCGCAGCCAAACCCAGTCACAGAATGGTTATTCGTCAGCCACATAATGTTGAACATCTGGGATCTTTTGATCATTATAGAAACACATTTTTAGTCAGGAATATTATTAACTTTATCTAAGACCATACATTATATCAAAACACAAGACTCTGCTTGTTCTTAAATTTCTAAAACCTATACTGCTGTTTTAGGAAAAGTATTTGCTGTGTTTTATATATTGTAATATAAATGTAAATATAAATATCAACATATGAATTAATATTTAAAATAAGTCATTATTTAGAATATAATGAGATATGTCTTAATTAAAATCTATACATGTTTATAAAATGAATATTTAATTCACACTATTAAATCAAAGAAGAGAGAAAGACAAAGGGGACAGTGATGGAGACAGAGAAATTGCGAATAGAGATTTTAATTTCAAGAGAAATGATGGGACAATACAATAAAAATTGAAAATCCATGGAAGAGCTCAGCTCACTGTCTTCCAAAGCCAAATGTCTCCATGAAGGCAGATATTTACATATGGTGCCACAGCATGATGAACTGGAAGGTTAAACTCACTAGTAGAAATAACTTCATTAAAAGTCTATATTTTAGAAAATGGAAGACCTTTAGACCAGTAATGTTAAATGGAGAATTAAGGCAATGACCCGAATAATTAGAGTAAAACAAGCCCCTGTATCTGAGAAAAATAGAACTTCGAGCTTTAAATCATCACAAATTACCTTCTACATATATCACACTGATAGTACGATTACCCAGCTTGCAGTTTAAATATGGTACATGATTTCAAACCAATGTCATTTATGTAGACAGACACACACTTATTTAATGATTTTAGGCCACATTTCCTTTCTTAATACCAGAATGATTATTGTATTTAATTTAACAAATTCTGATGTTGAAAGAGAAAGAATCTTTGGTTTTATTTATTTATTTACACCCCAAATGTTGCCCCTTCTCCCTTTCCCCTTCACAGAGTCCCTCCCCATCCATTTTGCCATTCTCCTCTGGAGGGTTTTACCTCTTTGTGTATATCCTAACCCTTGTCCCATCAAGTCTCTGTGAGATTAGGCTCATCCTTTCTTACTGAAGCCAGGCAAGGTAGCCCTGTGAGGAGTGAATTACAGTCAGGCTAGTGTTTTAGGGACAGCCCAGCTCCAGCTGTTGTAGGACCCACATGGAGACTGAGATGCATGAGCGCTGCATCTGAGCCAGGAGCCTAGGTATGACCGTGTAGGCTCTCTGGTTGTTCTTCTCTCAACATTCTTGTCACAGCACTGTACATATAAAGTTGGGATGTACTTTATGGATGGCTGCTGGGTTGGGAATTTTGGGGAAGTCCTTTTTTGGCTTTATTCTCTATATTTTATGAAAATATTTTCTTTATTATCATAACATTAAAGCATATTGATTGCTGATGAGGGCCAATTGCAAGAAGAGTGTTGAATTCATTAGAGTACTGGAAAGAAGAATGCCATTAAAAGAAACAGTAATATTTTTATAACTTCTTTAAATTTATATATTCAAGACAGCATCTTTCAACAGATATATAATTTTGTATATCTGATACTTCTCTTACTTGTTGGAATAGAAAATGTACTCAATAAAATTACATAATTAGAGTATTTGCTCTTAAACCAATGTGATTTGTATGCATATCCATATGTTGTAAAAATTCTGGTCTGGAAGATAAGTTATACTGATACAGTAAATATTCAACTAGATATTTCTTGAAATATAAATACAATTCAACATACTTATCTTTACAAAATTGATAATAATATCAAGAACATTTAAATGTGCTTGAAATATACTGAAGCATATCTAAGCACATCTAAGCTACATATACAGGAAAAAAATAAACTATGAGAGTGAAGAACATTTATTTTTTATTACTCTGTTTAGAGATTATTATTAATGAATGTATCTTATACAAATGAATATGAAGAAAGATTATGCTTTATTGTAATATTTAGACAATACTCAGAAATACCTTACAGTGGAAACTAAGAAAAAACTATGGACTCCTCAGTTAAAGACCAGGGAGGAATGATGAAAATATTAATTGTGTGCTCCGTTGGGTTAGAACTTAATGAATCTCAAGGACAAAATAATCAGTTCATCCAACAAACAAACAAATAAAAATGTTTGACAAGCAAAACAGAAATTGAATAATGAAAATAAAATCGAGGAAGAAATATCTTTTAGTAGTCTAAAAGAAAGCAGGAGGATGGGTGATCTATTCCTATAACAACAGCATTTAGTAGCCAGAGAAAGGTGAGGAGACTGAGTTTGAGATCTGTCTGGAGTAAAGGTAGAAGGAGCCAAGGATCTGTGTTGAACATGGCCAAGAGAGATTTTAATAGGAAGTGGGAGAGCAACTTTATATCTCCTAATAATACCAGACCTACACCCATAAAATTCCACTAACCAGTATTTGTGCCTAAACCTGAGCTGAACAAGCAGCACAGTCATAGATGTGTGAACCTGGATAGGGAAAAGTACATGAGGCTTCAACCAAACTCAAAGAAAATGAAGAAAGGCTCAGAGAGGAAGAAATAATCTTTCCTAAGGAAAACCACCCCAACAAGTGATTCAATACCAAGTGCTTAACCTTGAAAACACACTTACAAGTCACACTACATATACTAAATAGATTATCCTTATGTATTGAGTATCCATCTATACACATATACCTATGGAAACATATTCAAAAGAACAAAGAGAAGTATATGGGAGGCTTGGAAGGAAGAAATTATGTAAGTATATTCTAACCTAAAAAAATAAATAACCACAAAATCAAGCCATTTATAAAAGGAAAAGGGAGAAGAAAAAGGAAAGAAGAAAGGAGAAAGAAAGAAAGAAAGAAAGAAAGAAAGAAAGAAAGAAAGAAAGAATGAAAGAAAGAAAGAACGAAAGAAAGAAAGAAAGAAAGAAAGAAAGAAAGAAAGAAAGAAAGAAAGAAAGAAAGAAAAAAGAAAGAGAGAAAGAAAGAAAGAAAGGGGAAGAAGGAAGGAAGGAAGGGAGGGAGGGAGGGAGGAAGAAGAGGTGAGGGAGAAAGAAAAATAGAATAGATCCCTTTGAAAAACTATCCTTGAATAAATTTTGTTTATCTCATTTAAGTGATACCTTCCTGTACCAAGTAACAAAATACACCAAGGTATATTTTTCCAGCATTTAGCTTAAGAATAAACTAAATAACCTGGATATAATTTAACAGGAAAACAAAGAAATCTCTGAAATCTAAAAGAGTGACTGTCTTATAAGCTCATGCCAAGAAAAAAATGGTAGTGAAGTAAGTCATGTGATTTTTTAAATTTATTTTAATCTACATATCTAAAACAACATTTTTGAAAATTTCATTTTTTAAAGAGTCAAACAAAATAAACAAAAGAATAAATAAAGGAAAAAAGTATTGCACACTTTGGTCAGAACACTAGGCTCTTAATGATACTCTGTTATGCTTGCAGAAAAGAACCTAGCATAAATGTCCTCTGAGAGGCATCACTGAGCAGCCAATAGAAGGAGCTGCAGAGACCCACAGGCAAACATTAGATGGAGCTGTGAAAGTCTTGTAGAAGAGTTGATGGAAAGACTAAAGAAGAGGTGGGGATAGGAACTCCACAGAGTCAACTAACTTGGGCCTTTGGGGCTCCCAGAGACTGAACCACCAACCAAAGAGCTTACATGGGCTGGACTGGGGCCCATGCACATATGTAGCAGAGGAGCAGCATGGTCTTCATGCAGGTCTCCCAAACAAAGGCAGAGCTTTCCCTAAACCTATTGCCTGTGGATTCTACAGCCCTAAATGGACAGCTTCGTTTGGCATCAGTGGGAAAGGATGTGCCTAGTCCCGCAGAGACTTAATGTAAGGGTAGGGGTGACACGCAGAGGAGAGCTTCCCCTTCTCAAAAGAGAAGGGAAAGGGGAACAGGGTAGTACTTGCATGAGGGAGTACTCAGAGGAGAGGGAGGGCTGATAGTGAGTTGTAAAGGAAAAAGTAAATATATTTAATAATAAAAAATACATTTAATAGTAAGAAGAAATAATCAGTAAAACAAAACAGAACAAAGCAAAGCAAAACACACAAACAAACAAACAAAAACCCCACAAGCCTTTCAGGGAGAAGACCTTCAGTATCTAAACTCAATGATATCTGGTACTGCTTTGGCATATCAAGCATGGCCATCAGAGAAGGAAAATAGCAGCCTGCTGTCTAAGTCAAAACCCACCAATATTGGTATATCAGAGCTATCAGAAAGGTAAGGCTGGGCCAGTGCCTCACGTCTCTCTGTATCTATTAGCAGTGGAGAAGCCTGCCTGTTTTGAAATCAGGCAGGTACAACCCTCCTTTTACTCACACTGAATGGTAAGAGTTGTCTTGACCTGCCTTAACCAGCGCTTGGCCACACATGTAGAGTCAAAATTCCATTTAGCAAACTGTGAATATGATGGTCTGGGTGTGAGTCTCCAACAAAGCTAGCTACCTCAGAGAGGGGTGAAGAGAGGAGGAGGATGTAGGGTTTAGGGTGATAGATAAGAAGATGGTGTGTGTGTGTGTGTGTGTGTGTGTGTGTGTGTGTGT
>NC_034601.1:73883518-73899928 GCF_900095145.1 Mus pahari
ATCTTGCTGGCATGAGCATTAGTATCTAGGTTTGGTGGCTGATGATGGGATGGATTCCCGAATGGGGTAGTCTCTGGATAGTCCATCCTTTCATCTTAGCTCTAAATTTTGTCTCTGTTCCTATAAGAGATACAATTCTGATGCAAGCATCCTGTTTTTCCACACTACTGGAATGATTTTGCTCCATTTTTATGAATGTTTCCTAATCCTTAGTTGCTGAAGTTGCACTGTGAATTAATCAAGTGGTTTAGGCATGTTATAATTAATTATTCATTTTAATTAACCAATACATTTTCCTACATTGTAACTTTGAGACAAATTGTCAATAACCGATATATAATTGGTTTCACAGAGCTTACATTCTCAACAATCTTTGACCTTTGAACTGTAGAGAATATGGGAGAAGTTGGAGATTGGTGTTGGAGATACCCCACATTAAGCTTGAGATGCCTATGACCCCTGATGACAAGGAAGAAAAACCTGCCAGGAGTACCTTGTTTCAGAGCAGGAGGCAATGACCTTTTGTGGTCCCAAGTGTGCACACTGAGAGGCCCCAAGACCTGTTTCTTTGGAGCAAGCAACTAGTGATGTCATTTCTGATATTATTCTTAGTACTTACTATTTTCTTTATCTATTTACTATTCCTTTTCTTCCTTCCTTCCTTGATTAAGCCAGTATTTCATGACCTGGCAAGATCTAATAGGAACCTGCTTGATATCCAGAAATTAGATGTTACCAATAATATTAAAGCGAAGGCCATTCATGAATTCAAGAGAAATGTATGTTACAGTCACTTGCTCTAGGTGAAAATGAGAGTAACCTAGAGCCACAGGCAGAGAGGAGTAAATCTGCAGCTGTTACCCAGGCTTAGTCTCAATTCTATATAGTCACAAAAAGGGTAGTTTCATTATAAAATTGAGGATATTTTTATTATAACATTGAGGATGGAATAATACATCAATATTTCCCAGAAAGCTAGCAATGGGTTCCTTGGGTTCAGGGATGATAGTGGCATCCCTCGAGGGATTCTTTTTTTTTTTTTTTTTTCAATTTTTTATTGAATATTTTCTTCTTTTACATTTCACATGCTATCCCAACAGTCCCCTATACCCTCCCCCNNNCCCTGNTTGCCTACCCACCCNCTCCCACTTCTTGGCCCTGGCATTCCCCTGTACTGGGGCATTTAAAGTTTGCAAGACCAAGGGGCCTCTCTTCCCAATGATGGCTGACTAGGCCATCTTCTGCTACATATGCAGCTAGAGACACGAGCTCTTGGGGTATTGGTTAGTTCATATTGTTGTTCCACCTATAGGGTTGCAGGCCCCTTCAGCACCTTGGGTACTTTCTCTAGATCCTCCATTGGGGGCCCTGTGTTCCATCGAATAGATGACTGTGAGCATCCACTTCTGTGTTTGTCAGGCACTGGCATAGCCTCACATGAGACAGCTATATCAGGGTCCTTTCAGCAGAATCTTGCTGGCATGTGCAATAGTATATGCATTTGGGGGCTGATTACGGGATGGATTCCCAGGTGGGGTAGTCTCTAGATGGTCCATCCTTTCTTCTTAGCTCCAAACTTTGTCTCTGTAACTCCTTCCATAGGTATTTTGTTCCCTATTCTAAGGAGGAATGAAGTATCCCCATGTTCGTTCTTCTTGATTTTCTTGTGTTTTGCAAATTGTATCTTGGGTATTCTATGTTTCTGGGCTAATATCCGCTTATCAGTGAGTGCATATCAAGTGACTTCTCTTGTGATTAGGTTGCCTCACTCAGGATGATATTCTCCAGATACATCCATTTGCCCAAGAATTTCATAAATTCATTGTGTTTAATAGCTGAGTAGTACTCTATTGTGTAAATGTACCACATCTTCTGTATCCATTCCTCTGTTAAGGGACATCTGGGTTCTTTCCAGCTTCTGGCTATTATAAATAAGGCTGCTATGAACATAGTGGAGCATGTGCCCTTATCAGTTAGAACATCTTCTGGGTATATGCCCAGGAGAAGTATTGCTGGATCTGCCCATAGTACTATGTCCATTTTTCTAAGGAACCACCAGACTGATTTCCAAGGTGGTTGTGTCTGCTTGCAATCCCACCAGCAATGGAGAAGTGTTCCTTTTTTCTCCACATCCTTGTCAGTATCTGCTGTCACCTGAATTTTTGATCTTAGCTATTCTGACAGGTGTGAGGTAGAATCTTAGAGTTGTTTGGATTTGCATTTCCCTGATGATTAAGGATGTTTAACATTTTTTCGAGTGCTTCTCAGCCCTTCAGTATTCCTTGGTTGAGAATTCTTTGTTTAGCTCTGTACTCCATTTTTAAATGGGGTTATTTGAATTCCTGGAGTTCAGCTTCTTGAGCTCTTTGTATATGTTGGATAGTAGTCCCCTATCAGATTTAGGATTGTTAAAAATCCTTTCCCAATCTGTTGGTGGCCTTTTTGTCTTATTTACAGTGTCTTTTGCCTTACAGAAGCTTTGTAATTTTATGAGGTCCTATTTGTGGATTCTTGGTCTTACAGCACAAGCAATTGCTGTTCTGTTCAGGAACTTTTCCTCTGTGCCCATTTCCCCCACTTTCTCCTCTATAAATTTCAGTGTCTCTGGTTTTATGTAGAGGTCTTTGATCCACTTAGACTTGAGCTTTGTATAAGGAGATAAGAATGTTTCAATTCACAATCTTCTATATGATAGCTGCCAGTTGTGCCAGCATCATTTGTTGAAAATACTGTCTTTTTTCCAGTAGATGGTTTTAGCTCTCTTGGCAAAGATCAAGTGGCTATAGGTATGTGGGTTCATTTCTGGGTCTTCAATTCTATTTCATTGATCTACCTGTCTGTTGCTGTACCAGTACCATGCAGTTTTTATCACAATGGCTCTGTAGTACAGTTTTCGTCAGGCATGGTGATTCCCCCAGAGATTCTTTTATTGTNGAGAAGAGTTTTTGCTATCCTAGGTGTTTTGTTATTCCAGATGAATTTGCAAATTGCCCTTTCTAACTCAGTGAAGAATTGGGTTGGAATTTTGATGGGGATTGCATTGAATCTGTAGATTGTTTTTGTCAGGATAGCCATTTTAGGAATTCTTTATTCAGGTTAAGTGAGGATGTTTTTATAGACAAGGAAGTGAGGTACAAAAATTATAAAGACTGCAGGGTCAGCAGTATGACCTCATGTGTCCCCTTTTATGAAATCGTAGTGTCTCACATGCATCTGAATGATACTGATTTTATAACCACAGTAATGCTGTCTCTGAGCTTACCAGAGACTGATTATTGGGAGATACAAATATATATATATATATGTATCTTGTAAACTTGTATGTGTAAGATTGTACAGTTCCCTTTTTTTTCTGTTCTAAATATACATTACTCTGTGTCACAAGAAAATGTTGGCATAGGAAAAAAGAGAAACATTTACCCACCCCCCAATTAATTTTGTAACCCAAAATCCTTATATGATTTCAATAAAAGACTGAGGCTGAGTCAAGTCTAGGTGAGGACTCTGACTCCTGAGTTCAAGGGCTCACATGTCAACACACCAGCCTATCAGCATTGTATCTTAATTGTGTGTTTTCTTATTTGTCAGCTTGGTAATACTTAGTCTTTGACGACCTTTGCCTCATGTTGAGACACAACTCTGACAGAATAGATAATCACATTTTATGTAATTAACATGAACATAGGCTTTCAGTGAGTAGAAATTGAGTATAATGGGATTTGATATGCACTGTTTCTCAAAATGTTCATATGTTTATAATTTGGTCCCCAGTTGGTGGGTCAAAACATTGGTATCTAGATCTACCTAGATAGTTAGTCATCATCCCTTCAATGTAAAAAATAAATCCCATGGTGGATTGACAATTCTGTGTCATTTTAGGAAGGGGACTTTGTGTAGATAGATGTGGGCTCTAGAAAGTCATATCGTGTTCTGAGTTTTCTATATGGCATGACTTGAGCTTTTCTACTGTTGTGTCTTCTTCCATAAACTTAATTTTCAAAATCGTCCAGAAATCGGAGAGCAAGCCTACATGAATTGAAATCTGAGTCAAATTATACATTACCTGTGTTATGTAGTTTTTTCTCAAATATTTGTTACATTGATGAAAAATTCATTAATGTACCCTCCCTGAAAATAAAATTAATTGCCACATACTAAAAATATTACTTTGGTAATTTAAAGAACATAAAGTCTTTAAATATGCATGAATAACAAATTATTTCCTGAGGAGAACAATAATTTAAATGAGAATAGATTTCACACTACCCATGGAAAAATGCAACAAAAATAAGTAGTACAAAGTTTTCATATTCTGGCATTAAACAACTGTCAATCTAGAATTTAGCACATATCAAAATATAATTAATAATTAAGTAAGAACTCAAATCATTTCAAGATTTGTGGAAAAGATTATCATTTTTACAAGTGATCTATTTTTAAATTAAGACAATATGAATCTTTCTAGTATCAAAAGATTATTAAAAACTAGATTTAGTATTTAAGAAAGAAATTAATAAAGGAATAAATATAAACAGATCTTATACAGTAAAAGTTTTAAATTTAATTGTGTGCGTGTATGAGTTATTTGTCAATATATGTATACAATGTGCTTTACTGGTATCTATGAGGAAATAATGCCTCCTGTGCCCTATAAGTTACACATGTTTGGGAGTCACAAAGTAGCTACTGGAATTCAAGTCCGATAGCCTTGGAAAAGCAGCAAATGTTCATCTCTATAGACCTGTTTACTTTTATGAATTAAGTTATTTTGACATTTAAAGTGAAATTACCAAATTATAAATGATGTTATATGTATAGAATGAAGAATTACACTTGAAAATGAGGAGATGCAAATTCGTATTTTGATTGATATGAGTTTCATGAAGATACATCCTTGATAAAATTCAAAGAATTATGTAAATATGTATGCCATATACTAAATGACTATTTACCTTGTTGAAGATTGCTAGAGTTTTGGGAGAGAAAGTTTTCAGCTCTAGGAGTACTGAAAAAGAGTGCAAGGAATACTGATCTTCCTGTTTCTCTCTCAAAGAGAGAAACAACTGCCTAGTTTAGTGATTTCAGATCTACTTTTGAGAAGCTGACAGAACACAACTTAGAGATTTTATAAAAAGAAACAAAGGTAGGGGTTGGGTTAATAAGCATTAGATAGAGTTGGCACTGCTGGACAGACTATGACAGACTATATAGTCTAGATGATCTTTGCCTCAGAACAAAAACTCTGAGGCAACCTAACATGATCACTGTTATCACTAAAAGCTAGCCAGTTATCCTAAGATGACAGCTGTTGCTAAAATGGGAAGCCTCAATTTCTCCTGTGAGATAATTGTTTTCATTTTCAGGGAGGTACTCTCCCATAGGTATAGGTAATCGTCTCTGTAACGTTGAGCAATACTTAGGGATGATTTTAGTTCCTTTCCATACAGACAGGTATCCATCAATCACCCTGAAGATTTCTGAATCACTAAAGCAGAAGTGACATAAGAGGATAAGACAAATTAGCGAGGCAGAATGGATTTAGATATTAAATAGAATTCTTTAGGACAATGAATCAGCCCCACATCAGCTGAATAATCATACTGAATGTGGTGGACTCATTAAATTACTTTTGTAATTGTTCTCACTCCAAGATGGATATCAGTAATGGTGGAAGGGTACTGTTAGGATAAAACATTTCTCATTGTACATTTATCCTTTTTCCTCGTAAAATTTCTTAACATTTAATAATTAAATATCTCCTAATGTAAACAAAATTTATATGACTTACAGCACTTACCAAAATATATACTGGGAATAAGGGGGACAGGCACGAAATAATGAACAGCATAATGAATGATCAACCATTTTTCCAAGTAAATAACTATCCAGGGACACACGGCTTGTCTGAGGAGATGGGTTGCATATAAATTACTTATTGTGAAAGCCTGAAGTCTTCTAGTTTGCATCCCAGACAAACATGAAGAAATCACATTGTAGAATGTGCCTATTACTCTAACACAGAGAGATGAGGACAGACTGAAACTTTGGACTTGCTGATCAATCTGTCTTTCCTAAATAGTAAGCTCAAAATTCAATGAGAAGCCTTATCTAGAACAATAGAATGGAGAGCACTAGAAGGGGGACAGCCATTGACTTCTAGCCTCCATGTGTGCACACATGTGTAATATTTCTCTAGCCATTCTTAGAAATTAATTGGTAATCACTTCAACAATATTCTTCATTATTATATCTTCATAAAAGAATGCAATTTACTGTAATTCTCATTCACTTCTCTTACCCTCTTCTGTGCAATATTTGTCCATGTATTTGTCCATGTAACCACTACTTCTTGGAGAAAAAAAAAACAGGTTTACTATCATATATGTTTCGTTTAAAATACAAATATTGCAAATTTCTTTACTTTTTAATGGGAAGTCAAAATATACAATATTTGTATTTCTAAGCTTGGCATAGTTTGCCAACATGATAATTTCTAGTCCAACTTATAATTACATAAATTATGTGATTCCCTTCTTATTCCTAACTGGTACTTTGTGTGTATATATCTCACATAATATATAGCCATTCATCTACTGATGAACACCAAGGCTGAACTTTAAGCATCTGTTTAATTCAATTTTTTTACAATGATGTAGTAACAAAGCAGAATGATAGACACACATGGAGTCAGAAAATAATGCATAGACTCATGAAATACAGTAGAACACCAAATTTCAAACATCAAAATTCCTCATGGGATATACAACAACAATGAGAAAGATGAATGGACATATATTATAAATAATATAGAATTGCCTATTGAAATGCTTCCAAGTTTTTGAGATCGAATCCATTAATCTAATAGCGTTCACATGATAGGGTAATAAATTCCATTGGAGTTTTTTGAAATAGCACAAATAACTATTTCTGTTTTTCTTCAGTTCATTGCATAATTTTTATTTCAAGTAACTTCATGTGTATATAATGAAGCACTACCATATTTACTTCCCTTTTCCTATCTCCAACTCTCTTCATATTTACTTAATCATGTTCCCAACTTCATGATTTTTAACTTTTCCTTTGCTCTTGAGAATTTCATTCTTATATTTTAGAATTTCATACAGCGCATGATATATTTTAATCAGATTCTGTGATGGCAATTCCCATTAGTTCCTTATTCCCTTCAAATTTTCTATCCAAACATGTTCATTATTTTCTATAAAACTACTGTTTATGCTTAGAGCTGCATATATGTTCATAGATGTATTGACATTTACTGGATCAAAGAAACCATTTAGGGATCCACAAGCACTATACATTGAGGGAATTTTACTCTGTCTTCTTCAGTTTTATCTAGCTCATTATGTGTAAGTCTTTTGTATGTAGATCAGCTGCTGTAAACCCAAGTGTCCATTGACACTCTGATGCCCAGTAACTTCACTTCACTTCTATTTCAGCCACTACTACTGACTCTCAAAATCTTTTTTCTCACTTATTCCATGTTAATCCCCAAGTCTTGGAGAAAAGTGAGTAATATGGATGATTCCATCACTCCACAGTCGCTTTTTATCTGCATGTTTTCTACTTTGCACAACCCTGTATTACTCTACTTCAAGAAAAAGCTTCTCTAATGAGGCTTGAGAAATGTCCTGTTATATGTCTATAAAGGTAAAAATATTATGGAATGGTTTAATTGTATCTCTATTTAACAGAAGAAAATTACCAGGTTCTATTCAAAGGACTATGGCATAAACAGTTATAAATCTGAGACCCAGTTAAGAGTTTCTATGTCACTGTTTAATTACAAATTAAAAGTTCTTCCCATAATATTCATTCCTCAAGTAGACCAATTGGCATATCTTGCCTGTTCAGTCATAATTACAACTCATAGTGTTCTAAGCCAGGTAAAAGTGTTAAATCACTTTGACTCTCAGAACATTCAAGCCACTCTTACACCAGTGGCTATATCTTGCCAGCCCAGGCATTGTGTCAAAGAGTTAATGCTAAGTAAGAATGTTAAGTACATTTTATCTGGTAGTTAAATGGAACCTATGTACACTATGAAAACCAGTCAGAAGGGATGAGACTTCTGAGGAAGTAACAAATTGATTTCTTTACATTCTATGAATCATGCATGTGTGTGTGTGTGTGTTTTACAATAGTCTCTTATCAAATCCAAGAGGAAGAACAATGAGATGCATTGTTTAAGTTAGTGTTTCTTGGCTAACATATTGAAAAGAGGTCATTCTTACCTGATACTGGTCTTTTGACTTGATATCGTGGAGAGGAATTATACTCACAAGATAACTACATTTTAAACTATTTTTATTAATATCCATATTTATATATCTTATGAAGCTTCTATAGCAATTTTGATATCGAATTCTCAACGTATTTTAATGACAGTTATTCTTTCAAATAATCCCTCCTCTATTCTAATCTCCCATTCACCAACATATTTAATGCTTACTGTTCATTTATCCTCTTGTGCTCCTTCTTACCACCTGTGATCTATCCTATATACTGTAGAATTCACTACCATGGATACTTTCTAGTTTCCTGACTTCTATAGGAACATCAATTTAGCCACACATATCTACAGACTCAGAGTTAGTATCTACATTCAACCTAGAGAGAAGGTGATATTTCTCTTTCTGGGTGCGGGTAATCTGTCTCTAAGTGATTATTTCCAGCACAATTTATTTACCTATAAATATTACAATTTTATTTTTTACAGAAAATGTTTCATTGTGTATGTGCATCAATTTTTTTATTATCCATCCAGGATATTGACCTTGGACTGTTTTTTATAGTCTGGGTATTGTGAATAAACTGGAATGCACTCTGCAAGATAAAGCTTGTATCTATATAGTAGGTTACAGGGTCTTTTGGCAGTATTTTATGTAGAGGTATAGCTTAATAATATGGTAAATACATTTCTATTTTGAGGAATATCCACACTGGTTACTATAATAAATGCTCCAGTTTCTATTTCCACCCACAGTGATCAGAAAACTTCATATCCAAAACCAATGCTAGCATTTGATTTCATTTGTTTGTAGTTTGAGCCATTCTAGCTAGAATAACATGGAATACCAAAGCAGTTTTAAATTTCATTTTTTTTTTTCTGACAGCTTAGAATTTTGAACTTAAAAAAGTATTTCTTAAACACTATTATTTTTATCTTGAGCATTGCTTTTATTTTTATGTTCTCATTTTTAAAAATTATTTTGTTTATTTACGTTTTAACTGCTGACCCCTCCCCAGGTCCTCCCTCCCTGAGTTTGTCATCCCATTACTCCTTCCTCTTACCTCCGATAGGGTGCTAACTGCTCCCCAAGCCAGACATCCCCCTCTTCTATGGCCTCAAGTCTCTAGAGGATTAGGCACATCTTCTCTAGCCATCCTCTGCTATATATCTGCTGGGTCCTCTGATTGGCCTGTGTATGCTGCCTGGGTGGTGGTTTCATCTCTGGGAACTCTCAGGGGTCTGGGTTAGTCAAGGCTGCTGGTCTTTCTATGTGGTTGCCCTCCCCTTCAGCTTCTTTAATTCTTCCAGTAATTCAACCAGAGGGGTCCCCAACCTCAGTCCAATGGTTCACTGTAATATCTGCATCTATATCAGTCAGCTTCTGGTAGGGCCTCACAAAGGACAGACATGCCAGGCTACAGGCTGTAAACACACCATAGCATCAGTAATATTGTAAAGCCTTGGTGCCTCCACCACAACTCCAGATGAATCCCAAGTTGGGCCAGTCACTGTACCACCGTTCCTTCAGTTTCTTCTCCATTTTTAACCCTGCAGTTCTTTTAGACAGGAACGATTCTGGATCAGAAACTTTGATTGTGGGTGAGTAAACTTTTCCCTCAAATTGAGGCCCTGTTTATCTACTGGAGGTAGATTCTTCAGGGGTATCATTTCACCACTGTTGGGGATTTTGCCTAAGGTCATCCCCATTGAGTTCTGAAAGTCTCTGACCTCCAATGTCTCTGGTATTTTCGAGAGGGTCCCCTCACCTCTCATCCCCAGAGGTTGCATATTTCTGTTCATTTTCCTGGCCCTCTTGGCTTCTCTCTGTGTTCTAATGTTTATCATGTCATTTTGCTTTCTCTGTCACTTTCTCTTCCATCATTAACTGTCACTACAAGCACACACACACACACACACACACACGCACGTATGTATATATGTTGCTGAATATAATATGTTTAATCTGTATAATGTCTCTAATGTGTACATCTTCAAAGCAGATCACTTTATGTTAAATTACTAAGGAATGTGTTTTTCCCCAGAGAAGACATGTTCATACTCACAACAATCCTTAGTTGCTTGTAGTTCTTAGCCTAAGGTTGAGGCCAGGTGGGCCTTTCAGTGTACACTTTATCAAGGGCACTAACATCATTCTTGTTCTTTTCATGTTTGAGCAGTCATGCTGGTGAGACTTTACGAACTTAGTTTCTGACTTTGCCAGGAGACACAGTCTCTCAACAATACCTCTAATGTTCTAGCTTTTACAATCTCTTCATCCTCTTACCCACAGCATTCCCTGAGCTTTAAGTGTGGGATATTTGTGTAGATGTAT
Source organism: Mus pahari (assembly GCF_900095145.1). Taxonomy (NCBI): domain Eukaryota; kingdom Metazoa; phylum Chordata; class Mammalia; order Rodentia; family Muridae; genus Mus; species Mus pahari. The sequence goes on from NC_034601.1 coordinate 73,894,102, forward strand.
TCACTAGAAGTAGGCTCCCACACTGGTTTATTGTGGGGTTTGGGAACACTTGTAGTCTTTGAGAACATATTTTTGAAAAATTGTCTTGCTGAGAGGTAAAGACTGAACTTTTGTGTACCTATAAGAACACATTTAGATTGGAAGAAATTATGGCGATTGTAGGTTCTTCTCTAAGCCTTCTATAGCACTGACTAAGTAGGTGGCTAGATTTCCAGTACCAGACACACTTCCCACTTGTTCAGTAAGTCTTATGTCCAATAGATCACCACAATGGCATTTGTGTCACTGCTATACCCCTAAATTTACTGTATATGCTAATCCTTATTGAGGTTCATAGGGGTCAAAACTAGATAGGAATATTGATGGTCTTACCACTTTTAGATACTTGCCTGTCATCTTTTGGTCCCAACCCATGTAGATAATATTTACTCATGAAAGAGGATTTCATGTCAGTCCCAGCTCAGGAGCCTCTTAGCATTATGTCTGATATCTTCAGCAAATACTGGTTTATAGCTTCCACCTCCATTGAATAACTAAAGGTCAAGGCAGTCGTCTATTTATATTGGAAGCATCTTGGACAGTCCTGACAAACAACGGATAATAGGCATTCTCATATCTGGTATTTTGTTAGATGATCTTTGGATCTTACAGGGAGCTGTGTCTTAGATCCAGAAAAGCAATTTTTATTTTGTTTCCCACCGGAGGCCCTTAGATACAAATCTTCATATGGGAATACATCTTTCAGAGTTAACTACAGGAAGCATAAAATGAAAAGGGGGAAATTTCAGGACAGGAGAGTTTGGTAAGTACTATATAGTAAAAAAGAAGGATATTAGTAAAAGGAAATAGGATTTTCTCTGAAGAAGGGAGGAGAATGGAGGGAAATTGCAGAATACAATTATACAAAAGAAGAAATGGGGAAGTGGAGCTCTTTCAGATGAGGGTAATCAGGAGGGAGTAAAGTATAAATAATGAAGTTTGGAAAAGCCATAAGGATAAAGCTATTATCTAAAAGTAAGTTATAGTTTATATAATTATATAATTATATATATATATATATATATATATATATATATATATATATATATATACAACATATGTTTGGATATTATTTTACTGTATATGAATTATGCTGTAATATATTATACTGTATACTTTAAATAGAGAACTAGATGTCTGAAACAATGATGGATCAATCTACTAAAATCTGTCTTTTATCTCATCTCAGTTAGAACAATATAAAATCAAATGAAATAAAGTCAGGCAGTTATTCCCAAATTTACTCTTTCTCTTCTGGTCAACAAATAATTTTGTGTCTGATAATTGTGGCAATAATGCTCTTGTGTTTCCAGTTTTCTCTCTGTAGTTCAAGAGTCACCCAGAAACCATGGACAATGCAATTCTTATTTCTTTCCAGTGAACATTTGATTATATTAGTAACATCTTAACTTGTTCCAGAAAACAATTAATAAAATAAAGGTTTTGGACTATTTACAATGATTATTGTAGATTCCTTTCTACAAAAAGTGCAAACTACTCACACAATATAAAATAGAAAGTGTACCTGTCAGTCTACTCTTATGACAAGTCTGTTCTGCAAAGATGAGTACCATTTCAGAGAGAAATGTCCTTAAAAATGTCAAGGAAGGCAACATGGCCAGTAAAACTTTGATTTGTTGCAACAGATGGCACAACCAGAGAAGTTTTGAATTCTTCTTAAGTCTTTCAAAAGTAAAAATCTACGGTTTATATGCAGATATGATAACAGAGGAAGAATTAAACAGGACCAATTCTATGATCATAAACACAAAGCAAGAAAATATAGTTAATATAATGAGTAACTGGTAGTGATACCAGAATAAAGGCTGTTTCATTACTACAATTTAAACATGGACATATTAAGGAGATTTCAGTGTTCCTAATGAGCTTCTAGTGTGGATTTTCACCTAATATTCATATTTTAGTTCACTGCTGTGTCATGAACAGAAGCAACTGAACTTTTACTGGACTTATCTTACCAATTTATATGGAACATGAAATATGTCAAAAAGTCTTTATCATTCATTATATGGAATATGATGTCAATGCAGATTCATAACACAAACAAAGAAATGAGTTCTTAGTATAAATTATATTATCCAATATATATGATGTCAAATGCCCTGAATGCAACAGGCAAGATACACAGTCCTAAGTAGAGTGAGATGAAATATGGCAGATGCAGTGGATGATGGTAAAGAGCTAGTGTTTTCCATACACAAAAGGGCAGTGAACACATGAACTTCAAATCTCAAGATAGACAAAGGCATAGCAGAGGGAAGTGAGTTGAGAAAAAGTCTCATCCTTGGTTAAGGAGCATTGGAAGTTGATAGTTGATGTGACAGGGAGGGTCAATGCAGTTTTCTTGTTGTTATTGTTGTTGTTTAATAGTGTAGCCTCTGGTGAGATGGACATAACACAATAGTATGTAGAAGCAACGTAATTTGAACTTCATGAATACAAGAAAAAACTAATGAGAATGCAAAGTTAAGTGGGTATGGAATTGTGTTAAATCTGGGAAGAGGTGCAGGGGTTTTGAATATGCTCTGAATCTACTGTGCGAAACTCTCAAAAAATTAAGTAAAAAGAGAATAGCAGAGTCAGAAAACATATAAACTGAAAGACATCTCTCGTTTGCATTTTATATTTAAGTGCAAAAATTATAAGACTATAAGCAAAATATCTGGGTAAATTAATTTCACATAAAATTAAATTTGATCTTTTTCTTTTTAGTGTCTAAAATTGTAAGTATTTTACTTCAGTGTTTATCACATTCTTTCTTACTTGCTACCAAATATAATATAAGCAGCTGAGCTAGAGGCTGCAGGATGTAATGACTAGTGATATAGAAACATTTAAAGTTCAAAATTCCTATTAACTTTCCAATTTCAGTCCTCCAAATTGTGGCTTCTTTCATTCTACCTGATGATTGCCGATTGGGGTCTAAACCTACACTCCCCACTAAATGTCAGATTTTAACATTTTTATCATGTGCTACACAGATAAAGCAAGCATATTGCCTGACAGCATAGCAAGAAGACATTCTATTAGCAAAACAAGATACCAATTAGATTAAGCAATTCAAATCTCCACATAATGCAAACTATTGTTTGGAGATATCAACATTCTAATATATTGAAAGTATATGTAAAAAGAGAGTTTTCACATAATTTATGATGAAAGGATGGTAGTATGAATTTCTGTTTATGTACAAAAGTATCTGTTGGTCCATAACTAAATTTAAAAATCTACAATAAAACATATAAAATATTTTCATGGGTGATCTCTTCCAAAAGAGCTTTTATTTTCATATGTATTTATACATAATTATGTGTATATATTTTGATTTATCATTGCTATAGGAAAAGCTAATGCACAACCTCAGTCAAAAACTCCATCGTATCATTTTCTTTAGTACATTATGGAGAGAAAATTAAACATCTCTGGCAAATATTAGGAAAATTTGATTTTGAAATATATTTCAGTCATGATAGATGCTTATGTAATGACCACCAAATGATAATTATTTGTGAATTCAGTAAGACTAGCCTTTTCTTTTGAATTTTTAAAACTGTAATTTCATAAAATAAAATATTTGAGAATTTTTACAACTTTTTAATGAGATAGAATTTATATATTGTCTGTAACATTCACATGATCTAACATTATTAACATTCACATGATCTAACATTATACACATTTCATTTGACAAATACAATATTGTCTTTTGATTTAATGATTTCAGAATGTAACGAGTATACAGCAGTCATAGGACACACATATTAGTGTGTTGTTCCTCTCCCTCTACTTTATTTGAGGAAGGATCACTTGTTTGGCCTGCATATGCCAGGATAGCTGCTTTTAGAACGTCCACGGATTCTTCTGTGTCTGCTTCCCATCTCATACAGAAGTGCTTAGATTCCAGATTCCTTCCAAAATATCATGCTTTCAGTGGGGTCCTGTAATACAAATTCAAGTCATCATGTATATAGTAAACATGCACTCGATAACTTGCTAAATCCATTACCCATGTCCATTTAACAATTTTAATATTTTTAATTTAAATAAAACTTAAGCTCAAGCAATTTCCCATTCAGCTTAAACAGAGATGGAACAGTAAGAAATTAAAAATCCATTTCACAGTCTTTACCTCCCTTTAACCCAAAAAATTATGGCATTGTGACTTTAATTATTGATGTATACAGAGGTCTCTCTCTCTCTCTCTCTCTCTCTCTCTCTCTCTCTCTCTGAATTGTTGAAGGTATTTTTTTTAAAGTAAATTCAATTCATCAAATATTAAATGGCAATTTGATTAGCTTATTTGTGATTAATTTGGGTTACATACCTGGGTCTTGATACATTGAAAGATTCGAAGTCAGGAACATCTCCAGGCAGGAAGTAAATAGATCTGCAGAGGAAAAATGCTTACTGGTTTGTTCATCATACATTGCTTATCATACTTTCTTAGATATTCAAGTGCTACCTGAGTGAGTTGGGCCATCCAGTATTAATCAGTGACCAAGGAATTGCCCCTACAGATTTGTCTAAAGGAAATTTGGTGGAGGAATTTTAAAAATCCTTTTTCCAATTAAATCTAGCCTCTGTCAAATTGATGGGGAAAAACAGGACAAGGTGATTATATATTGGAATCACTACCGAATCTTTATTTTAATGATGAGTAATAGTGGAAGTTTAAAAATCATGTACCAAAACACAGTTAGAAATAATATTTCAACATTCTACCAAGATAAAGAGTAGATAGAATTCAAAATAATATATTTTATATTTAATTGATGCATAAAATACAAACAGGAAAAGGCTCCAAACACAGAGATATTAAGAGTAATATTATTTATCCTGATTAAATCAGTAATATTGTATGTATTAAAATATTATATTGCTCACATAACTGTATCATATTTTTAATGTTATTAAAAATTAAACAATATTCAAGAAGATGGGACTCAATAACCTCTAAGGAAGGTTTTCTAAATAGTAATTTTTGAAAAATGAAACAGGATTACTGTCTTTTTATTATCCATGAAAGGTGCATGTTTGGTTTTGAGACTTAACCAATCTTTGGCTCTGATTTTTTTTTTATCATTGTTAAGATAAGGCCATTATGAACTAAGTATTACATAATATCCACTAGTGATGCTCAGCTGCTAGAATGCCTTGGTGACCGTTGTTGTTGTTGGAAACTTGTGTCTCTGTGTTCATCCTTCTCATTTGGTGTTTATTCTGTATCTAAGACAAAAGGGCTGCCTTTGTAACTCAAGTCTGGGATATTACATAGCCTACAACCTTACTCTGTCACATTTGTAATAAGCGGTTATATTATTGTAGCTGTTGACTTTTCAGTTCTATATACCTATGTAATTTAAAAATACATCATATATACTGTAATTTTTGTCCAACAATCATTTTTCAATCATTGTTGGGTTCCCTTTCTTCCCTCATGATTTCTCAATCTCGAAGCTCCACTCCTGCTACCAATCACTTGATCAAGATAGATAAATGACCAATGAAAGCAATATTTAATCTCCTGAGGAAAGGCATTATTTCAAAAAGCTGTTATAATACTTAAACTGACCACATCTTCCTTAGGGTTGTCTTATAAACATTCAGTTATTTTGTCATTGTAAAATGATAATACTTCTTACAGAAAGAATGCAGAGATGGGAGAGGAGAGAAGAAGAAGAAGAAGAAGAAGAAGAAGAAGAAGAAGAAGAAGAAGAAGAAGAAGAAGAAGAAGAAGAAGAAGAAGAAGAAGAAGAAGAAGAGGAGG
>NC_034601.1:73899962-73910605 GCF_900095145.1 Mus pahari
GAGGAGGAGGAGGAGGAGGAGGAGGAGGAGAAAAAAATGTTAATGAACAACAGGATGGATGGGACCTGAGGAAATCTGTTCGATGTTTTCCTCTGTCATACACATATGGACATATATACATATCCATGCACTCTTGCACATATGACTGCAACTTCACACTATACACAAACACACAGAGAAAGGTACACTGTACATTATTTACAAAGCTACACATTTTTAAAGATTAAAATTTGCTCTTCAACAAAAATTATTTGAATATTGAAACATAGAACAGAATTACAATATTTGAAATTTTAAACTAAATTCAATCATAATTCTTCTAACCTATAGACACTTGGTTATATCAGTAGTAATTTCTATAAACACCCCCCCCATCACTATGACATATAATTTCAATGAAAAAAATTAATCTACTTTAAAACGAAGTCTTGAAAATATTTCATGGAGAAGACAGGCAGTGAAGTTCTTCAGTGAATTCTTCATGGTATCATACTCCCATAGCTTGACTGCATGTGAGCATGTCACTCCCATATCATCTATCTTAAAGATTAAAATTTTAATTAATTTATGTGAAAAAATCACAGTGAATTATATTCTTGTGATATGTTGTTTGAGTATAACTACTTGTTTTGATGAGTACTGAAAGACATGGGTATTTTCTTACAAATTTATTGTTCTACTTTAGAAAAAAATGGAATTTCACGTGATTGTACTACTTTTTTTTTTAATAATAGTTAACTTGAAGAGGGTATTGTCAGAAAAATATGTGTAGCCTGACTATTGAAAAACAAATCTTAGTTGTACTGGCTGGCTATATAAAGCAGGTTAATGGACACAAATTAAATTCTCATTTACACCATGTTTAAACAGAAGAGGTCAAAAGGATCTATTTAGAGAGCAGCTGTATGGGACATATGAGGTGAACACATATATTGAAAATTCTTGGAAAAGTTCTGGCATCTAACTTTAATAGTACAAATAACTGATTTAATACTTACACTCAATATTCAGGCATTTAAGTTAAAATTTTAAAATTTTACCCACTTTTATTCAAGAAATCTTTGTCTGTTTTATCTAAGTGGAAACGTTTATATGTCCTTTTTGTTCCATTTTGTTTGCTATGCTTAGTCAGCCTTTTCAAAAACTTTCCATTGCAGCAGAGGCTTAGCTATCCATTATGTGAGCTCTGTTATTTAGGATCACTGGTTAATGGATTTCTGATGTAGATGGAAGTTTTTGTGTAACTGAGATATCAGTTTGACAGATGAGGTCACAGTAGCTGTAACTGATGTTCTTTCAAACATCAGGGGTGTGTGCTTACATGAAGGCAGCTTGAAAACTTCAGAGGCTATACCTGATATTGAGGAGCCTGCATTATAATCAGCAGAGATTTCAGTACATTTTCAATATTGTATCAGAGCTTTTAACAAATCGTCAAAATTGATCATAGCAAAAGTTTGATCTTGATATATAATTTTCTTACTGGTTTTAAAGGGCTACACACATTCTGTAAAATAATGTATAGTTTTTGGTGTAATTCTCTTTTCTAAATATTTTAATTCAAATGCATTACATTTTTCCTGACAAACAGGTGCCATTTCATTTTCTAAATAAATAATACAAAAATAAGTAAAGTTAAGAAAATAGGATTTTACTAGAAACATCATTTTTTTTTTTCCTTTCTGCAGAGTACACATTTACTTCCACTGTGATTGAAATTTACGGTGTAATTTTCTTTAGAATAAATAGTGAGTTGACTGGTTTGTCTAACAGTGTCTTTTAATTTTAAATAGAAAATTAAGAACTATATATAAAAATACTTTTTAAAACATAATTTTACTTATGAGACCTACAGCTGTCAAATCACAGAGAATATGCTAGGGTGAGTACTCAGTATTAATTGATATGCTCACAATTCAAGCCTTATGCCTAAGGATAATGTTAAATAATGGAAAAGGAGTCAAAAAGATTATAAGGGAAAGAGAACCAGAATACCTGTCCTTAAACCATGTATACTGGCTAGTTTTGTGTCAACTTGACACAAGTTTGAGTTATCACAGAGAAAGGAGCTTCAGTTGGAGAAATCCCTCCACGAGATTCAGCTGTAAGGCATTTTCTCAATTAGTGATGAAGGGGGAGGTCCCCTTGTGAGTGGTGCCATCTCTGGGCTGGTAGTCTTGGTTCCAAAAGAGAACAATCTAAGCAAGCCAGGGGAGGCAAGCCAATAAAGAACTTCCCTCCATGGAGTCTGCATCAGCTCCTGCTTCCTGCCCTGCTTGAGTTCCAGTCCTGACTTCCTTGGTGATGAACAGCAATGTGGAAGTGTGAGCAGAATAAACCCTTTCCTCCCCAACTTGCCCCTTGGTCATGGTGTTTGTGCAGGAATAGAAAGCCTGACTAAGACACCATGCCTTCTAGAGATGATGGGGAAGCTATTCCCCTGAATATCAACAAAATGGTTACATATAAAATGTCATCATAACTCTCACATGATGGGTCATGAAAATGAGGACTGAGGAAAATCCACACTGGAATTGCAAAGCAAAGAAGTATGCATACAGTGGCATGTTTAAACCTGTTGCTCACAACTTAAGCATGGTGGCATACAAAACACTTGGGAGGCAGAGGGAAGAGGATCTTCTGGTCTTCAAAGACTGTTGCTACCAAGACAGTAGAGTGACATGTTATATTACTACCCAAAGCAGAATGGGAATATTTAGTCTATGCTATTGTATATCAGAGGAAGCTAATTTGTTTGTTGCTTTCTTGTTTTTGTTTTTAAAATAGGGCCTCACAGCTAAAGGACTTCCATGAGACTCAGAAGAGACAATGAATGTTGGAATTCAAATAATGTTACAAATTAGAATAGATTTTCAACAAGTATTTCAAACATTTACCACATTCAGTCACTACATAATTAATTATTTGAGACATTTTATTTGTATTTGACTCTTGGATATAAAAACATAATGTTATGAACTATTTTTTTGTGTGTAAATAGTACAAAGAATTTTATGAATAGTTAAGGAATTGATACGTACATTTCATATAATATGAATTATTTTCAATACTACTTAACTATAATCTGTTATATTTCATACATTTTAAATAAAACATAAAGATTTAACCAGGCTAATTTTCTTTTCAGGTCCACTAGTTAACAAGAAATATATTATAAATGGTGCAACTCTATTTATCCTGTAAGACAGAACATGTTGGTGAAAGGCAATTAGATTGATCACAATCAAAAATGGTGAATGTAGCAACTATAAAACATTTCTTAACAATATCTAAATGTCATGCCTTTTCTAGCGTTGTTCGTATATAACATTTCTAAAACTGTCATGGGTAGCAAGCAATTATTACAGCTGTATTCTAGTCTCTGAGTTTTTAAATTTTTAGTCAACATTACAATAATCCTGTGATGACAATGCTGAGTGATGGTGTATTGGATATATTTTTCTTATTTTTACAGACATAAAATTTGTCGAGACATTAAGCATAATGGAAAGATATGAAAAACATATCTATGTATACATATATCTGGTTTAACATAGATTATTATATTTGAAATGAAGAATTCTCTGGGAAGGTATCACATTTTGTTTAGTACACAGGTGATAAGAACACTGTAATTTTGTAAAGAAACATTGAATACATGGTTTAAATAAAGCATAAAAATTGATCTCATAAGAAATTTCCCCTGGAAACCAGATGTCAAACAACTATATTTAAATGTCTGAATTTGTGTTGACATTGAATGACACAAGTAATTTTTTCACCAGTTAGATGGGCATTGAAAAAATGACCAAAGGAAATCTGCATTTTAAAATTTAAGGGGACATTTACATTATTTTATCAGACAAATAAATGGTTTTAGGTGAATGATTAAAAACCTCTTTAAAGTTTGTATTTTAAAATAGAATTAACTGTACTTTATCAATATCTTCATACAGAAGTCTGTCAAGATTTTTGACATGCCTTTGATACACTTTTCATCTAGCACATGTCTTTACAGATATCTGAAAAATATTTCTTCTATTCAAAATAGAATAGAAGCAACAACAAAAAGAGATCAACAGGGTTGGCTACAAGATGATCCAAGATATTCACGATAATCTCAATTGCAGAAACTCAGAGATTGATGAATGATTGTATAAATAAATCTTTAAATATTTTATCAAGAATATTTTTAGGTATTCATAGGTAGCCTGAATTCACTGATAATTCTTCTGAAAAATTCCAATACTTCTGATGAACCACCTATATCTTAATATTAAAAAACCTGCAGAAAGATAAAAATATCACTGTAGACTGTGGAAGTTACTTACAGACATGGGAACAAAAATTCTTAATGAACATTTTTTAGGTGCTTCTCAGACATTTGGTATTCCTCAGTTGAGAATTCTTAGTTTAGCTCTGTACTCCAATTTTAAAAGGGTTATTTGGTTTTCTGGAGTCCAATTTTTGGATATATATATATATATATATATATATATATATATATATTACATACATATTTTGGATATTAGCCCCTATCAGATTTAGGATTAGTAAAGCTCTTTTCCCAATCTGATGGTTGCCATTTTGTCTTATTGAAAGTGTCCTTTGCCTTACAGAAGCTTTGCAATTTTATGAGGTCCCATTTGCCAGTTCTTGATCTTGCAGCATAAGCCATTGCTGTTCTGTTCAGGAATTTTTCTCCTGTGCCCTTATCTTTGAGGCTCTTCTCCACTTTCTCCTCTGTAAGTTTCAGTGTCTCTGGTTTTAAGTGGAGTTCCTTGATCCGCTTGAGCTTTGTACAAGGAGATCAAAATGGATCAATTCACATTCTTCTACATGATAACCTACAGTTGAGCCAGCACCATTTGTTGAAAATGCTGTCTTTTTTTCCACTGGATGGTTTTAGCTCCTTTGTCAAAGATCAAGTGACTATAGCTGCTTGGGTTCATTTTTGGGTCTTCAATTCTATTCCACTGATTTAAAAAAAAAAAAAAAACTGTTCAACATCCTTAATCATCAGGGGAATGCAAATCAAAACAACCCTGAGATTCCACATCATACCAGTCAGAATGATTAAGATCAAAAACTCAGGTGACAGCAGATTCTGGTGAGGATGCGAAGAAAGAGGAACAGTCTTCCACTGCTGGTGGGATTGTAAGCTGACACAACCACTCTGGAAATCAATTTGGTGGCTCCTCAGAAAATTGGACATAGTACTACAGGAAGATCCAGCAATACAACTCCTGGGCATATACCTAGAAGATGCTCCAACTTGTAATGAGGACAAAGGCTCCACTATGTTCATAGCAGCCTTATTTATAATAGTCAGAAGCTGGAAAGGACCCAGATGTCCCTCAACAGAGGAATGGATACAGAAATGTGGTACATTTACACAATGGAGTACTGCTCAGCTATTAAAAATAATGAATTTATGAAATTCTTGGGCAAATGGATGTATCTGGAGGATATCATCCTGAGTGAGGTAACCTAATCATAAAAGAAGTCACTTGATTTGCACTCACTGACAAATGGATATTAGCCCAGAAACCTGGAATAGCCAAGATACAATTTCCAAAACACAAGAAAATCTAGAAGAAGGAAGACTAACACGTGGATACTTCATTCCTCCACAAAATAGGGAATAAAATACCTGTGGAAGGAGTTACAGAGACAAAGTGTGGAGCAGAGACAGAAGGAATGAAACCATCCAGAGACTGCCCCACCTGGGGATCCATCCCATAAACAACCACTAAACCCAGACACTATTGCAGATGCCAACAAGATTTTGCTGCCTATTATAGCTGGCTCTGCCAGGTACTGGCAAATTCAGAAGTATATGTTCACTCACAGTCATCCATTGGATGGGGCACAGGGTTCCCAATGAAGGAGGTAGAGAAACTACCCAAGGAACTGAAGGGGTTTGCAGCCCCATAGGAGGAACAACAATATATACTAGCCAGTACCCACAGAGCTCCCTGGGACTAAACTACCAATCAAAGAAAACACTTGGTGGGACTAGTGTCTTTAGCTGCATATGTAGCAGAGGATGGCCTAGTGGGTCATCAATGGGAGGAAAGGCCCTTGCTCCTGTGATGGTTCTATGCCACAGTATAGGGGAATGCCAGGGCCAGGATGTGTAAGTGGGTGGGTTGGCAAGCAGGGGGAAGGGGGAGGGTATAGGGGATTTTTGGAGGGGAAACATAGGAAAGGGGATAACATTTGAAATGTAAATAATGATATTATCTAATCAAAAATAACAAAAAGTTCTTAATGAAAATTATCTTTGGTTTTGGTGATGAATGCCTAGAAATTGAGAGGCTTAAGCAAGCTTATGCATTAAAATTAGCCTGGTTTACATAGTCCCAGGCCAAATGAGTTTTACAGTTCTCTCTCTTGGGAATCAAGCATCAGAGTCAACACAAGGAACTATCAGATATTAGAGCATCACAGTAATCAAATTGTATACCATTACTAAGGCAGATTTATTATTCCAATTTCATGTAAAACATGAATATTATGTAGTTTAAGATAAAACTGAAGGAAAAATACAAAATTGCCTCTGTTCATGGGTATTGCTTGAGATTTTTCTTTAGGAATTAAAAAAAAACTTATCCATCCCACATATGAAATTAGTGGCAAGGTTAAGAAACAATTCTATCAAAGACCAACTTATGAAAACAATGAGTTTTTGGAAACTACTTTCAAAGAATGGATAAGAGGTAATTTACAGAAACGAAGATTACTGAAATTCAGATACATCCCTGAGTAGCTCACCCCAACGTGTGTATACACTTACAAAACTGCAATGCTGCCCTTCACTGAAGGATGTTCCAACAGTTCCAGAGCTCAAGCAGTGTTATACTCTAGCTGTTGCCTCAAATCTCTACAAACTTGTGTGTCAGGGCTTTGTGAATCTTATAAGGTGCATATTTAATAAATATTGGTCATTTGTTTATTTCCTGAGTCTCCTGTTATTTCTCAGAAAAGATTGTTCAGTTTAGAGAAAATTTCTGCATAGCAGTTGATCTGATTTTATAAAGAGTAACCATAAGACTGTAATGCTCACCCACATGCATCTGCATGTACACACACACACACACACACACACACACACACACACACACACTACACAAATTCAGCAAGACGTGAAAACTCAATGTCAAAAACTACACTGTATGTTTGTATGTAATTAATGAACATTATAGCAAGTAAAAGAAGAATTCTTTCAAAATAGAAGGAAACTGAAATTCTTTGGAATTCATACAATCTAGGAGGCAAAGAAAAATATAACAATATGTATGGAATTGGAAAGGAGTAAAAACAAGGACAAATGAAAAGATGATTCATAGGTTGTCTGTCTGTCTGCTTGACCACATCTGGAATTAAGCACAATCCTTAAGGTCTGGGTACACCTGCCAGTGCTTTCTTCCTTTTCTTTTTTTAAAATAAAAGTCATATGAGGTGGGAGAAGATACAATTTTAATCCAGATCACTGTGGTAGGAAGTTCTCCCTTTAACTGGGGCCATACCTTCTACTGTCAGCCTAGATAAAGTACATGGTGTGAGTGTTACAGCTCTGAGCTGGAGAGTTTTCCCGTGTGCTACAAACCCAATAGGAAATGTTTGCCTGCAGCAAATGTTGTAGTTCTAAATGGAGAGGTATCCCGGGAGTCAAGAGCCAAGGCTACCACAAAGTCACACCACACATCAAACCCAACAAGAGATCTATTGGGAGAGACACAAGAAGGTGGGTACCTCTGCTTGCGGGAGAGGAAGCAACTGTGTGGAGGAGAAGCTAGCATAGCGTTTCTAGGAGGTGGAGCTGTCTAGGGTTGGGATTGTTCACTTTTATTTTTATTTTTATTTTTTATTATTATTATTTTCTTTATTTACATTTCAAATGCTATCCTGAAAGTTCCCTAGACTGCCCCCCCCCACAGACAAAAATGGATCAATTGTCTTTTCTATAAAACTGCAAGATTTATTTAATATTATAAAATGCAGATACTTTGTACACTTAAAAAACATTTTGTATAAACATGTTTACTCCAGACCACATCTTTATCATAGTTTTGAATGCTTAAGTTTCATTATTTTTCATCATATTTTAGTTTTACTGGAGATTTTTAGTGACCCTAATTATACTGTGTTTACATTGGAAAGGTGATACTTTTGTATTCTTAATAGGTATTAACAAGGGACTTAATTACCACTTCAATCTGGATTAACTTAATTCTATTCAAATGAGGGTGGTTGATTGGCATCAGTATTATAATTAAGACATTTTTCATAATGAAGTCAGCCTGAAGCCTGTCCTTTCTCTATCTACCCTATATTAAATATTCCAGTAAGATTAGACAAATTAAAATATAGAATAATTTGTGTTTATTTTCTTAAAGTTAGGCATGCTCATATTTATCCATAATTTCAATAAGAAAATGAAGTGGGGCTTTATGTATTATAGAGAAGTGCTTGATCTGTGAACACCAAAACTTGTGTCTCTGAAATAGTCTATCGACTTCTGTAACACAGACTGGCCTGGAGCCTCCAGTTGGCCTCCCTGCAAAGTGCTGATATTGCAATTATACACCATCATATCTGGCTTAATGCACATGGTATTTGTTAAAGGAAGTTTCCTAATAAGTAATAAAAAGAAAACAATCTGTTTGCCACTTCTGTATAACAGATTATGTCTTTATAATAAGAATAAATTACTTTGAATATGATGATGATGACATTAACGTAATTACAAAGGCTATGGCCACAAGGTAAAAGTAAATTCATGTCATTTATGCCTTTATGTTAAGACAGGACATGTGTTAAATAGATTTTAATAGATGTAAAAAGTAAAAAATTCAGAAATATCAAAAGAAGTAGAGATTAAAAATAAACAATGAAGCAAGATACTTATTTGAACATACATTTGCACAATTGTAAAACAAAACATAGAATTAAAATCCACAGATTCGTTCCATTCTGACTCTACTCGAGTCATTCCAGTGTTCATGCCATTTTTCCTCAGGAGACCTATTTGAATGTGGCAATATCCTTTCATGTACTTTTTAAAACATATGTGTTTTAGCTGTTCCTCAGATAAACATAACATTTCTTTAATGTAAATGTCCTCTGGAGTGAAATATCCTTTACTCTCTGCTTTCTTTCTATTTATTTATTTATTTATTTATTTATTTATTTATTTATTTATTTATTATTTTCTTCATTTACATTTCAAATGCTATCCCAAAATTTCCCTATACCCCTCACCTCCCCTGCTCCCCTACCCACCCACTCCCACTACTTGGCCCTGGCCTTCCCCTGTGCTGGTCATATAAAGTTTGCAAGGCCAAGGGGTTTCTCTTCCCAATGATGGCCGATTAGGCCATCTTCTGTTACATATGCAGCTAGAGACTCGAACTCAGGGGGTACTGGTTAGTTTATATTGTTGTTGCACCTACAGGGTTGTAGCTCCCTACAGCTCCTTGGGTACTTTCTCTAGGTCCTCCATTGGGGATATCATCCTTAGTGAGGTAACCCAGTCACAAAAGAAGTCACTAGATATGCACTCACTGATAAGTGGATATTAGCCCAGAAACTTAGAATACCCAAGATATATTTTAAGGATGACAATCATGTGGATACTTCATTCCTCCTTAGACTAAGGAACAAAATACCCATGAAAGGATATAAGTACAGAGACAAAATTTAGAGCTAAGATGAAAGGATGGACTATCCAGAGACTACCCTATGCTTTCTTATTTCATGAAACTTTATTACTTCCGATTTTGAGTTTGCTAACTGCAAGACTAACTTAAGAGACATAATAATAAGAAAAATTAACAGCTCAATATGTTTAATTCTCAAAATAAAATAAAAAAATAAAATAAAATGAAGTCTTTTCCCTCTGTCATATTGAGAGTAAACAAACCAAACCTACAAAAATTCTAACCCAATGACTGTTCAAAAAGCTAAATTCCTGTAGTGAGCAGAAGGAGAATCTCTGGTGTTTCTGGAATGGTCTATTACTAGACTAAGATATTAAACCATCTTCCCTAATTGTTTTCTCTCAAGGGTTGCTTTTCTTCCCCACTTCAGCCTATCCTGAACAGTCCACTCAATGAAGGAACAATTTTTTGTATGAGAGCAACTGCTTATGTGCCTACTTCTAAACCGGATATTTTGAGAATCTGAGTGAAAAAAAAAAAAAAAAAAGATGGCACAGTGAGCAAGGTCACAACAGCATTACTTCCATGGCACATATTTGGATTAATTAAACCTGATGGATACTAAGGGGCAAGTAAAGACAATCTCCTGAAATGGGAGTGTGAAACACGAAGAAAAACAAATTACAAATCTTTAAAAGGGTTAGATAGTAAAACTGCTTGCGTAAGAATGAAATGATTGCAATAATTCTAAAAGACTAAAAATATCCAACATGGCTGGTGATGTATCACGAAAGGTCAAGGAGAGAAATATTTGATGCCAGTGTAACAAGGATTATGAAATATATGAGAAAACCTTCAGCATGGGTATTACCCAGAAATAGAAGAACACGGCCGGGCGTGATGGCGCACGCCTTTAATCCCAGCACTCAGGAGGCAGAGGCAGGCAGATTTCTGAGTTCGAGGCCAGCCTGGTCTACA
>NC_034601.1:73910746-73958416 GCF_900095145.1 Mus pahari
AAAGAAATAGAAGAACACAATTCTCTCAATCATTCATTCATTCATTCACTCATTCATTTTCTCTCCCTTTCCCCTCTTCCTCCCTCTCTCCACCTCCCACACACACATGTAAACACACACAGACACGC
Organism: Mus pahari; assembly: GCF_900095145.1. NCBI lineage: Eukaryota > Metazoa > Chordata > Mammalia > Rodentia > Muridae > Mus > Mus pahari. The sequence continues at coordinate 73,910,875 of NC_034601.1, forward strand.
ACACAACACCAATATCACTGTGTGTGTGTGTGTGTGTGTGTGTGTGTGTGTATTGTGTCTATGTGTCTGTGTGTTCATCTTTCCTTCTCTCCCTCCTGTCATCCTTCATCTCTCCCCTACAACTCCTTCTCTCTCCTTCTCAGGTTCAAGTCCAGAACTTCCTGAATACTAGATAAGCTCTCTGTCACTGAACTCCAACTTTATTACTTCCTATCACAAACTTTATCTAACTTTTGAGATTGTCTGTTGGATTTGGGACAATTAATTTTGTACAGAAACAGAACGGAATGAAGATCCCTGTAGATAGTTACATTGTGCAGGAGACAATAGAGAGAAAAAGTTTTAGCCTCAGAATGTCATTATTAGACAGGTATAAAATTAATTAGACAATTGAAACAACTAACAGATTATAGTAGGCATGGAATAAAAACACAAAATGCTGATTGTTTAATGATTACAGTTAAATATATATATACATATATATATATATATATATATATATATATATATATGTATATATATATTTCAGTGAATTAGTACATATTTTTGTAGAGGCCATTCTAAAATCTGGTTTTTGATGTATTTATTCTAGCATATTCAATTATAGGTGGCCCAAAAATCATTCCAGATTCTCTTAATTATTTGTGGTTAATGACAGTTTATTAGAAAGGGCTGTGTAGATATACTAGGTATTTTTCCTAATGAAATTTAAAAGTGTATGAATGAAAAAGTAGGTTTTATGTGATGATGCACAATAATGTGAATATTTTACATCTATTCTCTATTCACTAAATACTTGATTTGGTGACTTCTATATTTCAATCTAAGACTGGCTTTTTGTGAAGAAAAGTTAAAGATGTCTGAAAAAATTTAAAACTTCCTTTTCAGGCTTTATGGGTATATTTACAATTACTGTGATTTATTCTGAATTTTGGGTAAATACTGTTATCAGAAGGAAAAATGTTTTATCAATCCAAAATCTGTTTAATATTTAATTTTTAATTTTGTAGTGACTGAAAATATATTCTGTTAAGGTTATTTAAAATTTCTTTTTCATCAGCAAGTAACAAAATGTTTTAATTAAAGTGAATTAAATAAGACAAGAGTTTTTATCTAAAAATATATTTCCCAAGATGTTAAGTATGTCTTCATTAGTTTCTAGTAGTTAACTTTAAGTATATGATTGTAAATAGAAGCATGAAAGGGGAAAAATGTTTAAAAGCACTTGAAAATTTATGGGGAGAGAAGTTTTAAAAGAGACATTCTACATCCAAAGTGACAGAAATCTAATTTTTATTAGTAAATTCAACTCTCAATGGCTAAACAAATGTCTAAACAAAGGGGAGGTATTAAAGAGAAGTTCAAAGTTGAGCTTTAACCTAAATTTTTTGTGAAGGTATTTGAAATGGCACAGAAAAATTCATCTGTACATTTCTTTCTGTTTGTGTGTGTGTGGGGGGGGGCAAGCAAATCTTGACAATATCATGTTCTTTTATGGAAGCCAAGAAAGGCAACATTTGTGTCTCTCCTCATCCCAAGGTTCAGTCTTGAGTCAAGGGCCACAAAGCAGGAGTGGGTGAGGGTGAGTAGGGTGAGGGGGGAAAGGGATAGGGGTTCAGAGGGGAAACTAGGAAAGGGGATACCATTTGAAATGTAAACAAAGAAAATATCTAATAAAAAATATATCTGACTGAAATGGAAGCTTACTCTGTTGTCTTAGCTGGCTGATCACCTGGAACTCAGAAGCCACTCACTCTAGCTCCCGATGCTGGGACAGCAGCCACAGGCCCAGGCTGTTACCTGAATCCTGGGTATTTACTTTCTCAGCTGGCTTTCTTTCGCTTTTCTTTTAATTCAGAAAGTCTTGAACCCCACTGTGATCTTTTGTTTAACACTTGATGTGTATGTAATTAAAATATTAAGTATTGTTTTTTTTTTTCTAGTTACCCACTCAAAGGAACAAGCAGCACATTGTGTGTTTTCTTTAGAAGCCAAAGAATATTGTATGTACTAAAGAATTGGAGAACAGGTACAATTTTAACGTAACTCAATCAAAATGCAAGTATTTAAAAAAAAACATGTGGTTTAAATGAGTGTTTAATACGTCTTAATCAGTTCATTAGTTCCAAAACTACAATAATTTTATATACAGCAATTTTAGCTCACATAAAATTTAAATTATTGTTACTTTAAAGAAAAATGCATGTCTGTTAATTGTCACATGTTTGGCGTATAGCATGATTATGTAAATGTATTCTAATATTTAAGTTAACATTTGTTGTAAGTAAGGAAAACATATTTTACCCCTCATACCATTATGACTATTCTGTGTCGCTTCCACGTCTTCTACCCTTCTCTTCATATAATACATTTAATAATTTCTAGTATTCTCAATTACAAAAGTAGATGATGAGGAGTAATTTTACCAAACAACTTTCATGAAAATCTGCATTGTGTTCTTAATAAAGGTGAATTAATCCATAAGAAATGATTTGTGAATCTAGAGACAGACCAGATTAATAGAGACTTTTTTATAATGTATGATAGCAATACCCGACCAGGAAAATGCAGCCAGGATGTAGCACACATTACACTAAAGCTTGAACAAGCTTCTCTAAGTTCTTGCTTGTGAATTACATGTATACTGCTTTTGTATCACTTTATTCACATGAACTGAATGTGATAGCTTGAAAATGAATAAAAGCCACAACATTTATGACTTCTTTTTGACATTCTGTTTCCTATTCTCCAGGAAGTTCTTTCAATATCCCTTCATTTGAAGTCAGTTATATTTATGTGCATGTATATGTGTAAGAGAAAGCTATAGAGGGGAAAGAGAGAGTACGGAGGGAGGAGGACAACCCATATACAGTCACCAAACCCAGACACTATAGTGGATGCCAACAAGAGCTTGCTGACAGGAGATTGATATAGCTGTCTCCTGAGACGCTCTTCCAGAGCCTGATAAATACAGAAGTGGATGCTCACAGCCATTCATTGGACAGAGCACAGGGTCCCCAGTGAAGGAGCTAGAGAAAGAACCCAAGGAGCTGAAGGGGTTTGCAGCTCCATAGGAGGAACAACAATATGAACTAACCAGTACACCCCCCCCACACACACACACACAGAGCTCCCTGAGACTAAACCATCAAACAAAGAAAACACATGGTGGGACTCATGACTCCAGCTGCATATGTAGCAGAGGATGGCCTAGTCAGTCATCAATAGGAGAGACCCTTGGTACTGTGAAGACTCTATGCCCTAATGTAGAGGAATGTCAGGACCAGGAAGCAGGTGTGTATGGGTTGGTGAGCAGGGGAAAGGGGTGGGGATAGAGGGTTTTCGAAGGGGAAACCAGGAAAGGTGATAACATTTGAAATGTAAATAAAGAAAATATCTAATAAAAAAGGCTAAAAACAAACAAACAAACAAAAAACAAGAGACCCAACAACAAGCTCACTGAGGCAGATGCAGATACTAGCACCCAAACAATAGAGTGAAGTTGGGGCCTCTGTGGCTGAATTAGGGAAAGCCTGGAAGAAGCTGAGATGGAGGGCGACCACATAAAAAGAACAGCAGTCTCAACTAACCTGAATCACTGAGATCGCTCAGACACTGCGCCACCAACTAGGCTGTATACACCAGTTGATGTGAGTCCCCCGCGGACACATATACAGCAGAGGACTGCCTGGTCTGGGGTCAGTGAGAGAAGATGCACCTAACTCTTGAGAGACTTGAGGCCCCAGGGAGTGGGGAGGCTTTGTGGGGTGTGTGAAGTGTGTATGGGTACATCCTTTTGAACACAGGGGGAGGAAGAATGGGATGAGGAACTGTCAGAGGACAGACCAGGAAGGGGATAACGACTGGACTGTAAAAAACAAAAACAAAAACAAAAAAGATTAAACATATATTTTTTAAAAAAACAATGCGGGTTATATCCGAGAATATTTAAGGATCAATATGTGAATCTCTTCTGTGACTTTATGGCTCTGTTATGCTCTACCTCCATGCAACTCTTTTAATATATGGACATCTGTATAGCATGATATTGAAATTGTTTTAATTTTTTTATTTTTATTTGTATGCATATTTGTTTGCAATTTTATGTCTATTAAAACAACTTAAATTTCATTAGATTTATTGAAGAATGTGATTTTTGGGAAAAACTCTTAATTTTGATATGAAGATTTCTCACCTTTATTTCCCTGAAAAATAAAATTGACTTATTATTATTCTGTCTTCATATAAACATGTTGGATGCTCAGATTGTTTCTGCATAAAAATTGACACTATCAGTAGTGACAGGTCCTGAAGAACTCATATAAAATCCTAATATCCATGCAGTACAAAAATCTAGTGAGCAGGTGGTAAGACATAACTGTTAAATGTGCATCTTAAATGCATTAAGAACATCTGCATTGGAAATCTGAAGAAAAATTACACCAGATAAACAAAAAGGAAACGGTTCATTAGATATACATTTACTTAGAGGCGAATTGTAAGATTACTTTATAGCACAGAAAAAAAATTGTCCTTATGAACATAAATATAATATATATATATATATATATATATATATAGAGAGAGAGAGAGAGAGAGAGAGAGAGAGAGAGAAAGAGAGAGAGAGAGAGCATTATATATTATGGTTAGAATCGAAAAGGTATGGCTTTATAAATTTTCCAAAATTTTGAATTTATATGAATTTGTATTTTGTAGAAGTTCAAAAGATTCTCTACCTTGTTGCCAATCACAGTAGTTAATGTTTATAAGTATAGGTATAATATATATATATATTTCCAAGCACCCCCGACCTCCGTCCCACAGAGGTGGGGAAAAGAGGACATATACACCAAGGTAGGGTTTGAGCAGCTTCCACAGCTTCCCACTGCAGCTTCCTTTATTCTCTCTACAGCTCACCCCAGCTCTCCCTCTGAACTCATCTCTCATCACTCTTCATTTAATCAGCATTCAGCACACTCTATACGCGAGCAATGCACTCAGACAGGGTGGGTGTGATAGGCCAGTGACTTAATATCATGCTGTATGACGCTATACATCAGGCAGGCAGAGCATAATCACTCAGGTTTTTGGTAATCAAGCAGGGAATCACGGGGCTTGGCAGTGAACCAGGGTGCCGTCTTGGCTCACAAGGCCACAGCCACGGCCACACCCACTTCCCACAATATATAATATTATATACATATATATATATAATTTTCATTGAAATATTACAATATTATTATATCTTATACTTTTCCTGTTCTCCCTTATTGCTTACTATGCCCCCATATTCTGTTTCAAACCTGTGGTCTCTTTTTTATTATATTTACATATATGAATAGTTTATGTATAAGATGTCACAATGTGATAGGTCTGTATTTCTGGAGCAAACTTATCTCCTTTACTGATATTTAAAATACAATATAATCTACCCTAAAGAATAGCTTTGTATTTTAGCATTTAAATCATCTGTATTTAGTGAAATGGTTCAGTATTTCACTTCCAACATAAACTGCATAATCTTTCTCATCTCTGTTTTATTCCTCATTGCCCAAATGTAATTGACTAAAATAAAATTAGTTCAGCAGATCTTTCTTCAGATTGTTGAAGTCACGAGCATTGAGTCCTGACAACATTTTTATAATAATGAAAGATAAAGATCAGCATCATTAAATTATGGAAGAGAGCTGTCTCAGTATTCTTAGTGAACCAAATAAATTGACAGTGGTTATTAAGACTCTTCTCATCACAGTTTCTTGAAACCTCATAGACATATACTGCAAACTCGGATGCAAACCATTACTTTTGCTATTAAACAATCTTATCTTAAATGTCGATAGTTTAGTGCATTATTTTCTCATTACATACAATGTTTATTTTATGTATTGCAGTTCAACCAGTGTTCTAGAAAAACAAAATATAAATTACAAATTCTAAAGGCAAAATGGCCTCTAAATTAAAAGGAAATAAAATTTGTATGAATAAAAACTAAGTGGATGAAACCGTTATTTGTGATACTACTGGGGAACACCTGTACATTCAAAATATATAAGTAACAAATGTAACCGAATAAAGAATAGCTCAAGAAGCCATGGATAAGGATAGACTAATTTAAAATTTCAGTGTCTTGGCTTTTATTACTGATGAACTATTTCAAGTGTTCCCTGTCAGCAAAGGAAATCCACAGTTCAGTTCAGATACTAAATTGTAAGGAACCAAAATAGAACTATGAAGCAAGAATTTAATTCTTTTACCTGTAGGGGCATTCCTGGGGCATAGTTAAAGTGATTTTTATATTCAGTCAGTCATTAAGTGATTTATTTTTCTTTATTTACTCAGAAAGGAGTAACTATCAAAACAGTCTAAATCTTTGAAAACTTTCCCAATGATGTTGCATATAAATGGTTTTTGAAACCTAATAGAAAAATGAAAGAAAAAAATCTGAGAGGGTGCCTGAGAGATAGGTCAGTGGATAAAAGTTCGTAGTATTTTCTTCTTCTTCTTTTTCTTTTTCCTCTTCTTCTTCTTCTTCTTCTTCTTCTTCTTCTTCTTCTTCTTCTTCTTCTTCTTCTTCTTCTTCTTCTTCTTCTTCTTCTTCTTCTGGAAGAAAATTTCAACAATCACCTATAATTCTGCTTCTGAGAATACCTAATGTCTCTGTGCTCCACAGGAAACAGTGCTCATGAGCACATACTCACACGGAGACTCAAACACAATAAATTTGTAAAATAAAATAAGTATATCTTTAGAAGTAAAAATAAATCTCTGTATACACATTTATGTATTTTATGGATAAAAAAATCCTATTTTAAATATAGTTGGTGATAAAAATTGGATTGTATATAAGAAACCAAGTGGAGTTCTTCCTCATGGATCACAGACTTATCCAGATCTAAGGTCAGGGAATACATAACTAGTGAAGTAGAGATGACATTATCCTGAAATACAATGAGTTCAATGAGACCTTCATAAGAGGAAAGTACACGGTAAGACACTGACATGTCAAATCACAGGGTGGACTTGACCTCTTCCAGGAAAGCTGTGTCAAGCAATGGCAACCTACAACATGAACAAAGAAAGAGTCCATAGACAATTATTGCCATGCGTTCAATGGAACATGGCAGCTGTACACCCTTTACTAGAATTGTTGCAACCAGAGCTGTGAAGCAATATCTTCTCTTTTTTTTTTCTCTCTATTTATTTATTTTTTTATTATTATTTTCTTTATTTACATTTCAAATGCTTTCCCGAAAGTTCCCTATACCCCACCCATGCCCTTGTTCCCCTACCCACCCACTCCCACTACTTGGCCTTGGCCTTCCCCTGTATTGGGTCATATAAAGTTTACAAGACCAAGGGGCCTCTCTTCCCAATGATGGTCGATTAGGCCATCTTCTGCTACATATGTAGCTAGAGACACGAGCTCAGGGGGTACTGGTTATTTCATAATGTTGTTGCACCTACAGGGTTGCAGCCCCCTACAACACCTTGGGTACTTTCTCTAGCTCCTCCATTGGGGGCCCTGTGTTCCATCCAATAGCTGACTGTGAGCATCCACTTCTGTGTTTGCCAGGCACTGGCATAGCCTCACAAGAGGCTGCTATATCAGGGTCCCTTCAGCAGAATCTTGCTGGCATGTGCATTAGTATCTGGGTTTGGTGGCTGATGATGGGATGGATTCCCGGATGGGGCAGTCTCTGGGTAGTCCATCCTTTCATCTTAGCTCTAAATTTTGTCTCTGTACCTATATCCTTTCATGGGTATTTTGTTCCTTATTCTAAGGAGGAATGAAGTATCCACACGATGGTCATCCTTCTTGGTTTTCTTGTGTTTTGCAAGATGTATCTTGGGTATTCTAAGTTTCTGGGCTAATATCCACTTGTCAGTGAGTGCATATCTAGTGACTTCTTTTGTAATTGGGTTACCTCACTAAGGATGATATCCTCCAGATACATCCATTTGTCCAAGAATTTCATAAATTCATTGTTTTTAATAGCTGAGTAGCACTCCACCGTGTAAATGTACCACATTTTCTGTATCCATTCCTCTATTGAGGGACATCTGGGTTCTTTCCAGCTTCTGGCTATTATAAATAAGGCTGCTATGAACATAGTGGAGCATGTGTCCTTATTATCAGTTGGAAGATCTTCTGGGGATATGCCCAGAAGAGGTATTGCTGGGTCCTCCGGTAGTACTATGTCCAATTTTCCAAGGAACCGCCAGACTGATTTCCAGAGTGGTTGTACAAGCTTGCAATCCCACCAGCAATGGANGAGTGTTCCTCTTTCTCCACCACCTGTGGAATGACAACCCCATCCCTCACTTAATGTCCTGTCTTCCTGCTGGAGGTGGGCTCTATAAGTTCCTTCTTCCTACTGTCCTGCATTTCATCTAAGGTCCCTCCCATTGAGTCCTGAGAGTCTCTTGCCTCCCAGGTCTCTGGTGCATTTTGGGGGTCCCTCCAACCTCCTAATTCCTGAAGTTGCCTGTTTACATTCTTTCTGTTGGTCCTCAGGGAACATTGGGGAAGAGAATCGAGCATAAAGATGGCTAAAGAAAAGGAATGATTTTTAAAGACCCACAAGAAATAGAAAATTTGTTTTCACATTGATTGTGATTTTAAGGAAAAATATGACATTTGGTATATATTATCACTATGATGTTTAAACACATTTATGTTTTTTTCTATATTGTTTTATTCATTATTTTCTTGTTTCCATTAGTACATAGTCAATTGCTTAAATACTTATTAGATGACAAATAAATTGATCATGAGTAGAAAACTGAATATGTGAATTTGAATTTTGAAAGAAAATAATTTGCATTTCTAAATTAATTTTAATATTTCATCGGAAGGCTGGATTAAATCACTAGATTTTTCTTTAGTTACATACAACTCCATGTTTTGGTAAACAGCTTATATACAGAGGCATAATATTTTTCTTAGAAATTCCCAAGTGCTATCAAATTTTAACTGATTCACAAAATATCAGGCATAACTAATAAATATTTGATACTAAATCTTTCATTTTATATTACTAACAATCCAGTTTTTATGGAAATTTGGAAATATCCATTGCAACTTTGGTGAGCATTAACTAGCACTAGATGTACTAAAACCTATTTGTGAAACACTGATTAATTTAGCGTTTACTATTAAAAATCAACAAACAACAAGAGTTAAATATACATCCAGTTGAGGAGAAACATTTTAATTATAATTATGAGTTACATAATGCTTGACCATATTGAAACATGCATATTACCTGTAAGATTTTTATCTTCACAAATTACAAAAATGGCTAAAGAAAAAATTTCTGTACCCTTTCTGTAAGTTTAATCCTTTTTAAAAACCTAGTCCCTTAAGCAAAGTAAGTCCACAAAACTGCCACAACAACACTTGTTCCTCAACCCTTCCAGCTGAGACCTGACAACAGCAAAACGTCGATATCTGTAATGAAAATTTTAGACAATAAAATAGAAATGAAATCAGGGGTTACTAACTTGATGTTCTAACTTCTTGTGATTTGCATATCTTAGAAGGTGGTTTCCTTGAAAGGGTCCTCTCCATGCACTTGACATGGCTTCTTGTTCCTTCCTAGTTTGACTACCCACTGATCATAAATTAAATTTCAGAAGACAGTATGTTTATATGTAACAATTCTGCTGAGGCCCTTAATCTCTTTCTTGTGTATAAACCAGTGCAATAATATCACTAATTATTAGCACTCACTTGTGTCTCCACAGTAACCACCCTCATCTACAGTGATAGAGGTAAAGTCAGCTAAATCTTTATAATAGTAGATACCATGCACACCAGTGCTCTACTCCATAGAACTCTCTATATTTACAATCAGTTGTTAACCTTTTTCACCCATTTTTTTTATTGCAACACTCATTGTCATCAAACAATTTAAATTACAGTCCCTCTAATATTAACAGAATATGTCAAGATGGAGTATCACCTTGTTAACCCATTTATATATGAAAGATGAGAACAATTTTTCACTTTAGTAACCACATGTAAGTCAACCAAAGTCTCTATGATATAACTTGGCAGACTCTACCACAGATCATGATACTATTGGTGAAATTGAGATTTAGATTTCATTTGAAGAAAGAAAAAGTGTGATCCTAAGCTTGCCACTGTTGTTTAGGGTTTGAAGATTTTATTTTTTATTTCTTAAATTTTAATTAAATATAATTAAATGTATTCCTCCTCACTCCCTTTCACTCCTACCTCCCCTGCGTCTCCACTCTCCTTTCCTAAATCATGGGTAAAGTCCCTTATTATTAGTGGTAGATTTTGTATAAATTATTACTTTATGTGCATTGTGAAATAGATTTTTGGTTCTATCCATGCAGCCAGCTACTGGGTGAGTAAAATGATTATATATTTGATGGTTCACCTTGACATCCAGTGATTAACTAATTAAAAAAAAAATGGAGTGTAATGAAGAGCTTCTGTTTTAGAGAAGAAGAAAAAAAAAACCTTAACTTTCTAATTTCATTCTTGATTAAATACTTATATTATTTACATATATCTTTACATATTCAAACGCTGCACATTTGTAGTGATAATGAATGAGATTCCAAATATTTTCTTTTCCTTTGTTTAAAAAAATATATTCATTCTTTTACAAATCAAATCATACTTTGCAAATTGCAAGGTTAATGTTGGATCAGGTTTAAGCTGGATAATTGCAGTTCATGGGAGCTCAGAACTCAGAAGCTAGGAAGAGGCTGCGTCAGTAGAGAGAGACCCCATTGATTTCACAAAGGCTTCCCAGTAAATGCTGCACCCCTTCTGGTTGCTCTCACAAGCACTGCTTGCCTATATTGATTACTTCCTCTCCACTGCGGTACTAAATTGCTATTGTGGAAGCATAATGATGCTGAACATTTGTGGCACAGATGATAGGGTAATGTTTAAAGACAGTGAGCTCTGTTCTTTGTGGATGTACTAATAACCTCTTTAATCATTTCTGTTCAAAATACCACAGATTCTGAAGCAGAACTGGCCTAATGAGAAACTAATATATGGAGCATACCATTTAACAATCTGAAAAGAAATAATCTCAATTATTTTTCCATCCATTACCCTATATGCCATTTTCCCCTAACAACATTTCTAATAGTCCTGAAGTAATTCTTGAACTATTTAAGTTTGTGTTGTCTTCTCTTCCTAAACAACATGGCCCTGATGATTATTTTTAGCCTGTAACATATAAGCTATGCTTAATGATCTTTCGAAAAATAACCAGTGCTTCAAAAATTGAGTATGTTTTCGGGTTTAAAATGATGACACTTGTATGTAGGAATTGCTACTATGTAAAGTAACTAAGGCAACTAATCTACAAAGAGTATCAAGTTGTAATTAATCTAAGTTTTTTGTTTGTTTGTTTTATTTGGATGTTTTGCTAAATAATCAGCAGACACTCATGGGATCCGGTGGTATAATCTGACTCAGTAGGATTTAGTATGATGTCTGAAGCTACTACTCAGGTTCTCATATTTGTATGGGAAAGTACTTTATTGCCTTAACAAACTCCCCAATTCTGTTTTATATTGAGCATGTCTCACTAGGTAACTCAACCTAACCTTGAACTCATAAACCCCCTACTTTACCCTCACAAGGCCTAAGTTTCAGATTTATACTACTATACACAAATGTTGCAGGATATCTGATCACACTGTGAACCCTGAGATTGAGGAGTTTCCGGGGAAAACCTGTTTCTACTTGTGGCATGGCTCAGTCTTAGCACACACTTTTATTCCCTCTGGCTGGAACACAGACATGACTTTAGTACATACCTTTAATCCCAAACGATGAAGCTATAAAGTTAGTTTGTAGAAAGAAGCAGCCATGTTTAAAGTTTTATCTAATTGGATAGTAGACAAAGTAATGAATCTGAGAAAGATTTGACAGAAGAGGATAGGTCCAACTGTCATGAGAAAAGAGAGGACAAGGAAGAAAATCATCTTTATGATCTTTCTGTTTTTGTCTTTATCTCATAAAGGACCAACATCAGAAAGCAAAAAATGAAAACAAACAACCACAAAATAAAAAGACAAAAAAAAAATACCAAAATAAAACAGAGTTCATTAAATACAACAACAACATCAACAAAAACTAAACAACAACATAGAGTCTCCTATGTATCAGCATGGTTATCCTATACTTTATGACTAATATACACTTATGAATGAGTTCTTACCATGTCTTTCTGGGTCTGGGATAACTCACTGATGCTGACATTTACTAGTTCCATACACTTGCCTGCAAATTTCCTAATCGCCTTGTTTTTAATAGCTAAGTAGTACTGCATTGCATAAATATACTACATTTTCTTTATCCATTCTTCAGTTGAGGGAATTCTAGGTTCTTTCCCAAATCTGTCTATGAATAAAACCACTATGAACATAATTGAACAAATGTCCTTGTGGGACAGTGGAGCATCTTTTAGGTATATGCTCAGGAGTAGTATGGCTGGGGCTTGAGATAGAATTATACCCAATTATCTGAGAAATTGCCAAATTGATTTCCAAAGTTACTGTTCAAATTTACACTCCCTTCAGCAATGGGGGAGTGTTTCCCTTGCTCCACATTCTGGTCAACATGAGCTGTTGCTTGAGGTTTTTATCTTAGACATTCTGAGGGATACAAGATGGAATCTCAGTGTCATTTTGTTTTGAATTTCTCTGATCACTAAGGGTGTTGAACATTTCTTTAAGTCCTTCTAGCCATTAGAGATTCCTCTGAGATAATTCTGCTTTTGAATTTGGGTAATTGCTTTGTTGGCATCTAATTTCTTGAGTTCTTTATATGTTTTAGATATCAGGTCTCTTTTGGATGTAGATTTTGTGAAGATAATTTCCCATTTGGTAGGCTGCAATTTTGTACTATTGAAGGTAACCTTTACCTTAAATTAAAACCTTTTAAAATTTTTCATAAGGTTACATTTATTAATTGTTGATCTTAGTGCCTAAGCTGTTAGTGTTCTCTTAAGGAAGCTGTCTTCATCGGTTTTTGAGTTGGGATGTATATCAGTCCTCTTGTGTCTTGATGACACTATTCCATTGTAATCATCTTACACCCCAGGCACCCACAGTCTTCATGAGTCCTTTCCCACATAAAGCCATAACCCTTGAGTTTTAATAAAAACATCTCAGTTGGGGCTGAGTGCTCCAAACTGTTTCACTATGTACATTATTTATGTGTGACTCCATGTTAACTACAACCTACTGCAAAAAAAAAAATATTCTTAGATGAGGGTTAAACGGTGCTCTGCTCTATAGATACACTAGCATGTCGTTAAGAGTATAATCCCAGGCCAGGCATAGTGGAGCATGCCTTTAATCCCAGCATTCAGGTGACAGAGGTAGGCAGATTTCTGAGTTCGAGGCCAGCCTGGTCCACAGAGTGAGTTCCAGGACAGCCAGGGCTAAAAAGAGAAACCCTGTCTCAAAAAAAAAAAAAAAAAAAAAAAGTATAATCCCCTTTTGGTTGGATTTATGGTCCATTCGGTTAAATGGAACCGATGTCTGGCACTTAGAATATCCAAGAACTTGGATTAGATAGTTAATGCTCCAAGGGAAATCCTACTATATTATTTTTTGTGTGCTAGAAAACTACACCAACTGTTATTTTTCATGTCTTTAAAACGTTCAAGTGGCCTCCTTTGAAAAATACCGAAGTTCAGCCTATTCTATTGTCCAATGCCTGAATGTCAAGTTTCTGTCAAGAGTTGTCTATAAACTTAATCCCCACTGTTACAATTTCCATGCAGTTCTCAATACAGTCATTTGTAAGTGCCAGGTAAGAATGTGAAGATGGTGTTTCACAAAGTCTGTGTTACAGCCTGCATGTCAATCATTGTACTCTTTCTTTCTTTCTTTCTTTCTTTCTTTCTTTCTTTCTTTCTTTCTTTCTTTCTTTCTTTCTTTCTTTCTTTCTCTTTCTTTCTTTCTTTTTGTTTTTAGTCTAAACTAAAACTAAGTCTCTATCCTAAGAAGTTTTCTATAGGATAATTCATTTTAATGAGCCTTAACTCAATTTGTATTTTTCAACAACTAACCTCATGTGTTACCATGAAAGGGAGTTTATTATGTATACAACAAGGCAAATCCTTAAGTAGAAACTTATGGCACATAAGTCTCACACCGTTTGTTGTGTTTGTTATTCATTCTATTTTAAGGTTTACATCAAAGTGTGTCATTAAAAGTAAGAAGGAATGAACATTATCAAAACGCTTTTGGTTCTGTATTTTAACGATTGCTGTAAAGTCATAAAATAATTTGTTCTCATCTACATGAGAATTTTATCTTCAGTTTAGTTTTTCTGTTTCCTTATTTAAAATTGATTAGTTTCCATTCCCTTTGCTTCTCCCAGTGACTCTCTCTGTCTCTGTCTCTGTCTCTCTCTCTCTCTTGATTGTCTCTCTTTCTCTATCTCTGTATATTGTATGACTGATTCTTTATATTTGTTATCTTCAACAGCAGGAGAAAGTTTCTCTCATGATGGTTGTACTGGCTGGTTTTATGTGTCAACTTGACACAAACTAGAGTTATCACAGAAGGAAGGACACTTCCTTGAGTAAATGTTTCCACAAAATCCAGTTGTAAGGCATTTTCTCAAGTAAAGATCAAGGGTGGGAGGGCCCATTGTAGTAATGACATCCTTGCGCTGGTAATCCTGGGTTCTGTAAGAAAACAAGCTAAGCAAGTAATGGGAAGGAATCCAGTAAGCAGCACCCCTCTGTGGCCTCTGCATCAGCTCCTTCCTCCAAGCTCCTGCCCTGTGTGAGTTCCTGTCCTTACTTCCTTTGGTGAACAGCCATATGGAAATATAGGCTGAATAAACTCTTTCCTCCTCAACTTGTTTTTTTGGTCATGATGTTGTGTGCAGGAATACAAACTTCCACTGAGACAATGGTTGGGAAGGTTATTAATTTCTAAGTTTAGCTATGTATCACTAGGAGTAATTTTATTTTAAAAAGTTATTTTTATTTATTCATTTGTTTTTATAAAAGTAGTATTCAATTTTGTCCTGGGGACCCTGGACTATCTATCTCAGGTGCTTGTGTATATATTATGTCTCACGGATTATGCCTTCAATCAAATCAGATATTGGTTGGTTACTCTCACAAGCTTAGGGCTACCATTGCACTAGCATAACATACACACAATAGATATATCACAACATTTGTGGCTGGGTGTAGGTGGTTTTCTCTCCTTTGGTACCATGAAGAGTACCTCTTTGCAACAAAGATAATAGCAGTCGAGATGAAGGGCTTTATGTAGGCAGCAGCTCAACTTTCATGTTCAATAAGTTGTGTAGGTGTTGCCTTCAGCAATGGGGCCCTTCTGGATGTTTGTGGAAAGCAACCCATGAGTCTTAGAAATAGCCTTGTTTGTTTTGTGCTGATTCCCATGGGACCTCTTTGGCTGATAGCTCAATAAGATATAACCCAATCAATGTACTGCAAACTTCATTTGGTCACAGGAGGTAGACATATGGTTCTCTGTCTCTCCCATTATTTTGCAGTTTTATTTAGATCACACTCATATATGTATCTATGTTTAGGAAACTTCCACTGTATTAGGTTTCCATATTACCACTCAAATGCTCTTAGTTGCAACTGAGAGTGAGGAGAGGCCACAGATGGTATTCTATTACAGGATTGGATGTAGAAGAGAAAAGTGAGATCTGAAGTTCACCAACTCTTTTGTTGGCCTGCTTGCTGTTCTGTCTGGATTGGCTGGTGGGGTTCCCAGAGAAAGCCTGTTGTAGACACTGGGATACCAGGATGACTGCAAAAAAAAAAAAAAAAAAAAAATAGTTGGAAGAGAAGGTTTGTGTGTTCTGAGGGAGATAGGGACAAAGAGGAGTGGCAGGCTTCTGCACATAATCTACTACAGAGATAGGAGTGAGAATGGAATATTGAATATGGATGAGAAGAGGGAGAGATGTAGTTCTACAGTTAACCCACCTGCTTCTCTGGCCTGCACTGTTTCAATTCATTTTATTTTCATTATACTAGGCAAAATGCTTAAGGATGCTGTCAGCTATGTTACTAAGTAATAATAATAATTAGGAAGTGACTCCAGGTTTAAATATAAGACAAAACTTTTTTTTTTATAATGTTCTGGTTTAGAATACCTGCATTTGGCAACTTTAGTTATTGGACATGCAGTACACAGTGCTTGAAATATCATTTATTTATGGAGTTGGCTTTGAAGATGTAGGATCCTTGCTGGTGATGTGAAGTTCTTAATGGAAGCTGTCCTCTGTGGATTTTATCTTGTATCTGAGCTATAAACTTGGAAGACAGTGGCTCACAAATGATTTGGAAATTTCTATAAGGACCAAGTGTTCTGTCAAGAATACAATGGGAGGGTCAGAATCAGGAGAGATAGGAGAGAGAGCCAGAGGGACAGGAAAATGAATGGCAATCTGCAGCTACCAGGGCAGAATAGGGGTTAGGGAGAATCTTAAGGAAGCTCCAGAGACCTGGGATGAGCGAGGAATTTGGGTGACCTTAACTAAGATGCCTAGCAGTAGGGACATGAATCTCCACCTTCTATACCCAGGCTGGACTCCCAGTGGAGGAGTAAGGACATCAACTCAACCAAAACCAAAACCAAAACCAAAACCAAAACCAAAACCAAAACCAAAACCAAAACCAAAACCAAAACCAAAACCAACAAAACAAAACAAAACAAAAGCAAAACAAACAAAAACAAACAAGTAAACAAAAACCTTGCCACCCCAAATTTTCCCTGTGGGGGGTGGGGAATGCAGGGATGGAGCTCAGATGGAAGAAATGGCCAATCAATAACAATCCCCACTTGAAATCTATTCTATGGGCAAACACCAATCCCTGTCCTTATTAATGTGAGATATGAGCCCAGCATAACTGTCTTCTGAGAGGCTCCAACCATCAGCTGACTAAAATAGATGCCAATACCCATTGGACAAAAGTTCAGAACTCTTACAGAACAGTTAGGGGAAGGATTGGAGACCTTGCAATGACTGGGAATCCCACAGGAAGACCAACAGAGTCAGCTAACCTGGACTCCTGGGAGCTCTCAGAAACTAAGTCACCAACCAGAGAAAGTGCAAGGGCTAGAACACATGTAGCAGAAGTGCAGCTCAGTTTCCATCGTTTCTTTGTCTGGCCTCAGTGGAAGAGAATGGGCTTAATCTGTCAGAGAATCGATGGACCAGGAGATACACAGGGGGGCCACACCTTCTCAGAAGAGAAGGAGAAAGGAGGAGGGACAGTGGGTGGAGAGAAAAGGAGGGGGAGTAGCATTTGGGATGGAGAAAAGAAAAGAGGCAAATCTTAGGATCTCTCCACAGATAAAGAGTTAGCTTCCATTCACTTCAGCTTCTCAAAATGAAAGCCCAGATCCTTGATTTTATTGGTGTTTTGGGTTTTGTTGTTTGTTGTTTTGTCTGGTTTTTTGGTGATATGCAAAAAATAAATAAAATAAAAAAACAACATAACACACACTAGAGAATTTTACCATTGTGACTATAGTATATTTTTTAACAGATTATAAACTAAAGCATAGAGAACAGGAAGTTTGAGAAAGATATACAAATAATAATGATATACAAATAATAATAATAAGATATACAAATAAATCTATCTGTGGAATAATAGCATATTTCATGGTTAGCGCATTTTATAGAAATGATAACAGATTTTAATTGCATGAAGAAAATTTAAATATTAGAAAACAAATATATTCGGTAAATTGAAGGTCTTACTAATATATGCATAATAAACCATCTGGTTAGTTTGTCTTCAATTAAACTTTATTAATTGAATATATGTGTTTTTCAACATTCATTAAATTTCTCTGCATTTCCAAATGTGTGTAGAGTAACAACATATGCAGAAAATCTAGCATGTTTAGAACGTGTTTAATAACATTGTCAAAAATAATCAAACTCTTAGGCAGCAAGATAGCTCAGTTACTGTGACAAATTGAGCATGGATTTCTTCTCTTTTAATTAGAAGAAATCTTACAGTACAATAATTAAGGTAATCTTTAAAATTGACAACTTGTTTTCATTTTAAAAGCAAATTTCCTTTATAGAATATTTACAGTATAATTAAAATTCAGAATCTTTTTACTAAAACAATATTAAACTTTGCTTGTATTTGCTCTTAGATACATTTTTACTTTTATTACTACTTTTTTTTGCAACTTTCTGACCAACCTACAGAAAGAACTCATAAATGTGGCCATATGTAATTCTGAGTTTCTAAATCACAAATGATTAGGATAAATATTTGCTAAATTTCTGGAATCTCTGCACAATATATCATTTATGCTTACCAGTGTAGATATAGTTATTCCCTCAGTATTCTTATAATATTTGGAGATATTTTACATAGTTATTTTCCACACTAATAATATGCTGTTGGCATTTTATAAATCAGAGACTAGAAGTACCAAGAATTACAGTATTTCAGTATTAAATTTTTTTAGAGTATTGTTTGGTTTCCAGAAAATAATTACTTAGTTCACTCTAGTTCAACTTAGTTTTATATGGATAAAAATGGATGTAAAGACACCAAAAATTGGATTTACAGATTTTTATTTAAAACTGTTAACATGCGTTTCTTTGGTTGGTGGTTTACTCCCTGGGAGCCCTGGGGTTGCGGTTCATATTGTTCTTCCTCCTATGGGGCTGCAAGCCTCTTTAGCTCTTTCAGTCCTTTCTCTAGCCCCTCCACTGGGAACCTTGTGCTCAGTCCAATGGTTGGCTGAGAGCATCCACTTCTGTATTTGTCAGGCACTGACAGAGCCTCTCAATAGACAGCTATATCAGGCTCCCTTCAGCAAACACTTCTTGGCATCTGCCCCAGGGTAGGGGAATGTCAGGACAGGGAAGGGGGAGTGGGTGGGTTCCTGAGTAGGCAAAGGAGAGAGAGGGGAGATAGGGGTTTTGTTGGAGGGGAAACCAGGAAAGGTGATAACATTTGAAATGTAATTAATCAAATATCTCATAAAAAAAAACCTACTAACATGCATTTCAAGATTTCCCTTAAAATGCAGCTGGTAGATCTAATACAAGAATATAAATTTGTGTCATAAGTGTTAGGAAGTATACTAAGAAAATTTAGTAGGCTTGTAACTGAAGGATAGTCTATGTTTTGAATGAAAATTAAATGAACCTATTTTATAACATTAATAGTGATATTAAAACTCTATTTCTTTATTAAATGTTTAAAATATGTATAGAATTTTATTTTCACTATTTAATATTTACAGAATCAGATTTAAAATTTTAGCAAAATTACCATTCCTTTTAAGAAGAATGAACTGGGTATGGCACAATTAGGACTAACAGAAGCAGGATACAAGACATGACATAAAATTAGAAAGAACATTAACATTATTCCTATTTCTTATATTGTACTTGTATGCACTACTCAGATTAAAATTTGTG
The DNA here is from genome assembly GCF_900095145.1 of Mus pahari. Classification (NCBI taxonomy): domain Eukaryota; kingdom Metazoa; phylum Chordata; class Mammalia; order Rodentia; family Muridae; genus Mus; species Mus pahari. The sequence goes on from NC_034601.1 coordinate 73,930,346, forward strand.
ATCAGATTCACTTCCGCATGCTAAGATCTATTAATATATTAATGCATACATATACATATATAAATATACATATACATATATATATATATACATGTATGATCATATACATATGATCATTGAAATGGGGAATAGCAGTAAACTAGAGAAAGAAGTAACATATGTGGAACATCTCAAATAGTATGAACTCTAATAATAATGATGAATAATAAAATATGAGAAACATGTTACCACTGCATATAGCATTGTCAAAATGTTATGCAAGAAATGAATACAAAATGAAGTCACTGAGAAATATAGCAAACAAATGACAACTCTAAAGCCTGAAAAATATATCACTGTCTTTATTCAACATGCAAAATGTACTTATATTTTAATTATTCTAGTTTGAGACATGCAGACATTTATAGGTAACAAAATATTAGTTTGTATTGGACTACTCATATTTAATACTTATATAAAATAATAAGTTCATAGTAAATTGAGATTATTGTTATTAAGTTCCTTTAATTATATAAATTTTATTAAGATTCTTTGGAGAAATAACATGAATGTTGTTCGTGTGTGTGTGTGTGTGTGTGTGTGTGTGTGTGTGTCCATATATACCTATATTGGAGTCAGAAGTAAAGTCTGTGAAGCTTGGATTTCATTCTGTCTTAATTTTTGAGACAGGGTCTCTTACTCTCCTATGCTTTCCTTTCAGCCTTGTTTGTTAACACCCTCAAATGTTTTCTGTTTTGTATTTTTTGTTTTGTTTTGTGTTTTGTGGTTTGTGTTTTGCTTTTGGTTTTTGGTGTTTGATCTTTCTGAGGAGAAAATCCTTGAAGACAAGTGTGTTAGTTCATTCTTTGAGAGATTTATGATGTAATTTTATCATCACCTCAAAAATAATTGCAAAATAACAATGCACAGAGCACAATTTAAAAATGGTATGCATCCAGAAAATCGGGAAATCAGTAACATAAACTTCTTTCAACTGTATATGAGGACATTTTTAAATGAATAAAACCTTCCCAGTCCCAAGGTCCATATGACTAGAATTCAAATAAATGTCTCTGGAACCTGAATAGTATTGATATGCTACAGCTCAATGAGTTCCCAACTCGGTGTCATTTGAAACCACACCACTTTTACTCAAGTGATACCCAGGGAAATTTGTTATACAGTAGATTCTGAACAGAATCACGGCAGCTTGAAAATTTTAGAACTATAAGTCATTTACCTACATGAAGCAATATTTTACTAGTTAAGAACAATAACGGACCAGCACAAGGTGTGTTTCATACAAAGGCCATTTAAAGTTTATTCTTGAAAACTTTATAAATAAATGTTTCATTTTATTTGTATACATTGATTAATAAATCAATTTTTAAAAATTTAGCTAATACACTTGCAGTGGTAGTCTAAAATTATTAAAAAAGTTCAGCCCCATAGTATCAGAAAGGTTAAAAGGATAAATAACTTACCAGAGACACAAAACATTTAATAACAGACATGCTACCATGAAAAGACATGTATCATGTTAATTTGTATAGCAATTTATATAATATTCTATTATTCATTAACTTATTTTTACTAGATATTTTCTTTATTTACATTTCAAATGTTATCCCCTTCCCTAGTTTCCCCTCCGAAAATACACTATTCCCCCCATCCCCCTTCTCACCAACCCATCCACTCCCATTCCTGGTCCTGGCATTCCCCTATACTGGGGCATAGAAACTTCACAGGACCAAGGCCCTCTCCTCCCATTGATGACCGACCAGGCCATCCTCTGCTACATATATAGCTAGAGCCACGAGTTCCACCATGTGCTTTCTTTGATTGGTGGTATAGTTCCAAGGAGCTCTGGGGATACTGGTTAGTTCATATTGACATTCCTTCTATGAGGCTTCAGTGCTGTTCAGCTCCCTGGGTATTTCTCTGGCTCCTTCATTGGGGAACTTGTGATGCATCCAAAGGATGACTGTGAGCATCCACTTCATTAACTTACTTTTAAACATGTTTAACTTTTACATAAGTCATAAATGTTGACTGTTTTGTATTGTTTGTTACTGTGGTGGTTTGAATGAAGTGCTCACCTTACTTCGGAGTATTTAAATATGAGATTCCGGCTAGTGGAGTTGTTTGAGTATATTTATAATGTTTGAGATTGCTGGAAAGGGTAAATCACCAAAGGAAAGCTTTGAGAGTTGCTAGTAGAACCTCTCAGAGGACAGTCATGCGAGGCTCCTGTCTGCAAGTACAACATAGCATCAGTAATAGTGCCAGGGTTTGGTGCCTGGCCATAGGATGGATTCAAGATTGACTGGTTCCTGGTCAATTATCCATTTCTTTATTATGTCTCCTCAATTTTTTTTTAATATATATCCTCTATTTTTGTTACTTTTAAGGTAGAAATTCTGGCATAATTCTTTGCTGAATAAAAAGTTTCAAATATATCAATTTTGCGTTTATGAATGCTTAGGTAAATTTCATCTCAAAGTGTTAGTTTGTTTCCTGAACTTCATTAAAAAAAGTGATCATCCATCTAAATGTAGAGGTTCACTATTCTAACTATAATATTCAATGAACAGCATTTTCCATCAGGCATAATCTAGAAATTTTAATAACTTTTTATAATGTAGTGTTTCTTTCCTTGCTGTATCTTAGTCAAATAAAAGTGAACACTTCCTTTTGTGATTTAATTTTATTGTGTTATGTGCATGTGTGCACCTAAGCACTGTGTGTACCTGTGCATTTGTATGTGTGCATGTGTACGTGAAGGTGTTTGTCTGCACATGCATACATGTGTGAGTATGTGTTGTGCAGGCGTGTGTGTGTGTGTGTGTGTGTGTGTGTGTGTGTTAGTGTGCAGAATGGATGGCCGAAGCTTCATGCCCTCTGGACAATTGTGAGTCACCAAATCTGGATACTTCAACTAAGAGCCAGAGTTGTTTCGATGTTCTTAATCATGGAGACATCTGTCTAAGCTGACTTCTATTTCTAATAATCTTCTCATATTAGTGCTCTTTAAAAAGTGGACCCTCCATCCCTACGAATTTGTAAGTAGTCAAAGTGGGTACCAATTTTAGGCAAAGTGTGTATGATAACTTGTAATAAAAGATGTAGAAATTGCATTCCCTACCCAATTTTCCTCTTTGTACCTTTTACAATAGTTTTTGTGAGGTTAAAACTTCATACAGGAGATCCTTTTGAATTTGTAGATTTTATTATAAAAATCTTGCAAACAAATTAAACCATTAGACCCCAAAATGAAACATGTTAATATAACAATTATATCTTTATCTACATATAGTATTTTTGATCGAATACTTCTTCCCAAGATAGTTATTGGAATAGCAAAAACAGATAAAATATCTGAGAATACATAAGATTCTAACTTCTACAGATACTAAAATAACTATATTTTAAGTAATGCCCTTCCTTCCTTGTACTCCTGCACTAGGCCTCTAATCTTCAGTTAATAATTTCTTATCTCTTTAATAATCATTCACTCTTAAGTTGCTGGCCACTGTATTCCACTGTTAAGGCAGCTGTAGAGTAAATCAAGCATCAGATTGAGTGTAATTCACCCATATTCACTCTGGAGTGCTCTTACCGCAAGGTTACATAGATGTCATAGAATTCCTTGATTAACATTCTTTTGGGGTGAACAATATTTCAGTGCGAACTCTTGAAGCTGAACTGAATCAATGAAGTTCAGTTGGTATGAAAATCTACTTTACTGAACCCTACAGAGCAGGGGGCATGACAAAATTCACTCTGGGAGAGCGGTTATTTCTTGTTTCATATTTACTTTGAGGATGATTTTATTATGTCTATTATCACTGGCATAGAATATCTATGATAGTGATAACACACCAGCTTATCTGTTCAATGTTAGGATTCTCAACTCTTAGACATCAAGAAAGCAAGGATGGTCAGGGACATTTAAAACTTATTTTTAATTTAAAATACTCTCATCCCTTAATCTCTTTATTCAATTTTTTTTCTTGATATTGATTTCTCTTTCCTTAATTCCCACCAGCTTTACTAGCAGGCTTAGTAATGTTGACAGTAAAGAACAAAATATATTGTTCCAGTTTAATCATTCCAGAAAAAGACTAACACAGCTTTCAGTACTGAACTGAACAGACTATGGGTTCAAGTTTCCTCAAATTTGTATCATGATTATTTATTTGTTCTTTCCCTTGTCCGTGCAACCATGAGTGTTAAGACAACGGTACTAAAGACAGTTTATTACATCACCCAAAATATCTGATCTTTAAAAAACAATTTTTTTTAGATGTTCTCTTAGTGTCTGAACCTGGCAACTACATTTTGGTACACTGAGTAGATATTGAAATTCCACCGAGTAAGACTTGTACACACTTTCTCTATTTACCAGACACTAGAGACTTATATACTTATTTCTGTAAGTAAATAATTTTTTGTATTTAATATAATAAAATTCCTTTTAATAAAATAGTCTCCAATGTTATATGGCTTGTACTTTAGGAGAATAGATTCCCCAACAACTTGTAAGAAGAAACAGCCTGTTTCCAGCCTAGGTACGTTCATTTAATAACTCCTGTTTTCTGTGAACATCACTGTCTATCCTCATAGTCTGACCTCCCTTCAAATGTTTTCTTTTTATATCTTAATTACTTCACAGATTAGTACAAATAAGTATAAATAAAATGTACAAATGTATAAAAAGTATAAATTATAAGTACTTTTGCTTATGCTAAAAGTACACTGCTTTTTATTTCACATGAAAAGCATTGTAAGGTGATCACCACAATCGATGTTACTACCACGTCGATCTCTTCACACTCTTTAAAATTTATGTTTGTGCCTACCCTTGTAGCTTTGTGGGAAAATAATCTATCTTTGGCAAACTCATGGCATAAATACAACATTTCTAATATGACACTTAAATCCGCAAAGCTCAATTACCAGTAATAGGTACTGAGATTTTCTTTTGATGTCCCCCACATGCATACACTATGACTTGGTCACACCTATTCGTTACTCCTCATCTCCAACCTGATCTTCTCCTTCTTATAAAGGGTAATTACAAAAAAATCCCTCGTCATGTGAAATGACAGTGGAAAAGAACAGAGGATTAATGATAGGCAAAGAGAATAAAGAAACAAAACAGAGGGGGTGAGTGAAAGAAAACTACACACACACACACACACACACACACACACATATATATATATATATAAAGAAGACATAAAAACATTTTTAAGATGATTAATATGGAACTTACAAATTAACAATATGCTTTACAAGCTAATAACATACACAATAACAATGCATTTTCAACAAACCTACAAGGGTACACATAAACATAAATGGGAACTGTGTGAAGAGATACTTACTAAATGTAGTATACTTTATATGTATGCAGATTTCCTTTTCATTTATACTTTTTAAACATTTATACATTTAATTTATATTGAATATTTTATATATTCTATTTTTCTCCATTTATACATTTATGGTTAATATATCTTACACTCGATATTTTAAATATTCAGTTCCTCAAAGTGAACATCTATTATACAACCTTCAACTATATTGAGTGCACTATTTAAATAAATGTGTACTATTAACTGTGTGGATTAAACAAGTACAGTATCCTTTATAAGAACTAATATAAAAATCGTGTATTTTATGCAAATATTTCCTTAAAGTTGTGTGGAAAAAGGATTTTAGGCTGTTTAATTTTTGTTTGTTTCCACAGAGAACTGGCCTCCTACCTCTAGAGCCATGATTAGAAGCAGCACAAGCATACTGAACTGTCTCCACATAGTTACTCAGTGGTTTCTTATCTTGACAATGAAATCCTAAAATTTTTTTTTTTTTTTTTGATCTTAGCCATTCTGTCTGGTGTGAGGTGAAACGTCACAACCATCTGTAATGGGATCTGATGCCCTCTTCTGGTGTGTCTGAAAAGAGCAGCAGTGTACTCACATACATAAAATAAATAAATAATAAATAAATCTTCAAAAAACCAAAACTAAAAAAACAAAAATGATAAAAGTATTTGTAGGGTTTAAATCAATTTAGGCATGTTTCTTCTAGGACTGTACAATTCAATTTTTTTGAAATATATTTTCTTACTTTATTTTCCTCATATTAAGAGTCATGGTAAAAAGATAAGTTATTATAAATGTCAATGAGTAACATTGTTTTAGATATCATTTAGAGTAAAATAGGCCGATAAAATGATAGTGAACTATGCACTTCTAAAAAACATTATTTTAAATATAAACCTTGCAAAGTATATTCATATCAGATTTATAATTTGCAAAGGAATTGTATAAGCCATTTGACAGTAAATGGACTCTCACAATTTTAACATCATGCACCTGTCATTTTCTATCTTCTCTGAAACTGGAACTGTAGCATTGCCATAGAATAATGCATACAATTACTTCTGTACTGGCTGGTTTTGTGTGTCAACTTGACACAGGCTGGAGTTATCACAGAGAAAGGAGCTTCAGTTGGGGAAATGCCTCCATGAGATCCAGCTGTAAGGCATTTTCTCAATTAGTGATCAAGGGGGGAGTGCCCCTTCTGGGTGGGACCATCTCTGGGCTGGTAGTCTTGGGTTCTATAAGAGAGCAAGCTAAGCAAGCCAGGGGAAGCAAGCCAGTAAAGAACATCCCTCCATGGCTTCTGCATCAACTCCTGCTTTCTGACCTGCTTGAGTTCCAGTCCTGACTTCCTTGGTGATGAACAGCTGTATGGAAGTGTAAGCTGAATAAACCTTTCCTCTCCAATTTGCTTCTTGGTCATGATGTTTGTGCAGGAATAGAAACCTTGACTAAGACAACTTCTTTGTTTTTTTTTTTTTTTTCACAATTAGTTTGTGGTCCACATTTATGATGAAAATATTACTGGTATTGCAAATTAATAACAAATTTATGTTATACCAAATATTAAATAAATTAGGCCAGCACTTGATGAGGTTTCTGAAGTAAACTAGCTTTAAATTAAAATTCTAAGAAGCTGTGAGAAAAGAGCATGCAGGACATTCCCCAGAAAAAGAAAATACTAATTTACTCTTAATGGCTAATTAAGATTCAAATATTGCTTATATTTAATAAGATTGTCATAAAATAAGTATTAATGGTACCTCAAATGAGATTAGACAAGAAGAACTGAAAACTCTCTCTAAATTTTTACTGTAATTATTCCTTTCTTTTTCTGTTTGATTAAGTAAAAACAACAACAAAAATTTGCATAAAAGCAAATCTGGCGACTAGCATGACATGTAGAGACTTTTTCTACAATTTTATACACATTTTAGTTTTCACATTTTGTTGGCCTGTTTGGATGGTTAACTGTCATCTTATCAGGATCTAGAATCGTGTAAGGGACAGACCTTGGGGCGTGCATGTCAGGTTTTATCTAGTTTAGGTTGATTTAGAAGAACTGCTCTATACATGGGAATGCTCTCCAGTTGACATTGGGTTTTTGCTGAAAAAAAAAAAAAATGTAGTTACCTCAGCACCATAGTCGTCAACCTCTGCTGACCATGGCCAATGCAGTGTGAACAGCTGACAGAGCCATTACATAATAGGACTCACCACGGTGGACTATATCCTCAAAATGGAAGCAGAAATAAAACTTGCTTTTATCAATGTATCTTACATAAGGAATGAGAAAAGGAACAGAGATAATTGCACTTAAGCTATTTTATTATTTTTTTTCTATTGTATTTCAACTTTAATTTTTTTTCTTTTTAAATACTGAATGTTTCATGAATTTGTGTGGGACCCTTTGCACAAAGGCCATGCTTATACTTTTGAATCATCCCAAGTTTAGTATTGCGATACTTCAGCCATCCCTATATTTAATTGTATGCCAAATGTATTTGGTGAAGCAACACGAACAAATTAATTACTTAGGACTTTTAGTATAACCCAGTGGTAGAATGGTATGCAGGTAGGAATAAGGCTCAGTGTTTGATACTGAGCATTCAAAAATCAAACTGCACAAGAAAGGAATATTTACAGAACATTCCTAAGATTTCAAGGAGATTGGACACACATAATAAAGTGTGAATATTCAAAAATACTTTCTTCCTTTTCTGAACCAGGGGATTATATATCTTTCATAGAAAGAAATCTGTATATTTTATTAAATTGAAGATATGTGTATTAGAAATAGTTTTCTAGGTTACTTGGATATATTCATTTTACTCTGAGTCCTCAAGCTCATTTGAATACCCATTTTATATGAATTTTCAAAGAGAGTAACTGCCTAGAGACATGATTAAGGGACAAACTGTTGAAATAATATGAAATTGAGTTTGGCAGTGGAGGAAAGGACTGTGATATAAATATGGTTGCAGCCATAATCCAAAACCAGAATCCAAAAATATCAAGGAAACAGATTTCTGGATCCTAATACAGTATGGGTCTCTCAATATCATTTTATGACAGAAAATGTTTTTATAAATGGAAAATGATGCTTTTCTTGTGTGAACACATTTGGTCTTCTGCAAGGAAGTAGGGCATAGTTGTCATGATGAGGTTGGTGATCACTTTTAATATGATGGAGCAATGTTTCTCAGGAGGGAAAAGACAAATTCTCCATGGTTTATGATGGCTTGACCTTCACTCATGCCTTACCCGCTGTAAATTTGACATATATTATGTATAAACCACATTTCAAATTTTGAATTTCAATGATTTATACACCCAGAGCCATGCTGCGTAACATTTCTCAGGACACTGGTATTAGTAAGGAGTCACAGCTCCTAAATGATCCATATTTCTAAATATTGATAAGCTAAGATGTTCCACACCAGTAAGAAACAAAAGGTTTTCTAAGTGTAATTCTGTCGATTTAAGTATTTTATTGTGATACAGATGTATTTGACATGATTAGCTCTGCAAAATAATTCCTATTTGCATTTTACTCTTTACTTCGCTTTAATGTATGTTCGTGTACATGCCTGAATGTGTATAAGTGTGTATATGCATCTGCTTGTATGTGCATGTGTGTGTATGCGTATGAATGCATGTATATGGATGTGCATGTGTGTGTGCATATGTGTCTGTATGTGTGAGTGTATATATATGTGTGAATGTGTGTGTATGTGTGAGACTGTGTGTGTGAGTATATGTGCATGTGTGAGAGTGTTTGTGTGAGAGTGTTTATGTGTATGTGTGTGGTTGTGTTTGTGTGAGTATATATGTCAGTGTACGTGTTTGAGTGTGTGTGTGAGAGAGAGGATGTGTGTATGTGAGTGTGTGTATGTGTGTTTCTGTATGTGAGAGAGAGAGTGTGAGTGTATGTGAGAGTGTTTGTGCATGTGCACATGTGTTTTGGGGGCTGTGCAGGTAGAGGTGAAGGAGTGTAGATGATTCCTGATAACCTGGTTCTTAATTCCCTGTACAGTTATCAAAACCAGACATTATTGTGGATGCGAAGAAGTGCATGCTGATAGGAACCTTATATGGATGTCTCCTGAGAGGCCCTGCCAGTGCCTTACAAATACAAAGGCAGATTTTCACAGCTAACCATTGGACTGAGCACAGGGTCCACAATAGAGGAATTAGAGAAAGTAATGAAAGAGTTGAAAGGGCTTGCAACCCCGTAGGAAGAATGACAATATAAGCCAACCAGAGCCCTCAGACCTCTCAAGAACTAAGCCATCAACAAAATAGTACACATGGCCTTGTCAAGCATCAAAGGGAAGAGATGTCCTTGGTCATAAAATTAGGGGGAAGGGAGATGAGATAGGGGGTTTCCAGCAGGGAGGGAAACCAGGAAAGGAGATAACATTTGCAATGTAAATAAGAAAATATCCAATTAAAAATATATATTTAAAGAAAAAAACACAAAACAAAAACAACAACACAAAAAACAAGAAACTTGAAACATTCCAGTGAGGATGCTGAGTGTATGTAGGCATGTTAAGCAATCTTAAGCACTGAACCCTCTCTCCAACCCAAGCTATTATTCATTTAAAAGAAGGTTTAGAAGAGAAGCAACTAGTATAGCAAAGATATTAAAGAAATGAATACTTTATATACATGAAAATTGAATTTCCTAAATTAAAATTCAATACATTTGTACTATAGAAGTTACCAGGGCCTACTCTGTATTTTGGTTAATTATTATTAATGAATTTTCCGTCTTTGAAAATAAGGTAATATAAAAGGGAAAGACTAAGTCCAGCTTCCTGCTTCTTGATATTGGTCATACCAGCTGCTTTTACCACTGCTGTGGCAAAAGCATCTAACAAAAGCAACATAATGAGTGGTTTCTTTGTCTCTTGCTTTGAAAATTAGGCAACTGCACACAGTGAAGAGCAGTGGGAAGTGGCTGCTAAAGTTCATTCTGCACTTGAGTGGGAAGGCAAGATGAGATATAATGCTCCCTTATTGTTCTGCTTCTGCTAATCCTAGGTCCATGGGGATAGAACTGTCCAAGTTAAGCACTATAAGTCATTCCCTAACATGTTTCTGTTTGAAACAAAATCAATGCAGAATAAAAAAAATACAGAAATTTAGAGAAAAACTTCATTAACATCTTCTATGTACACATTAAAGTAAACAATGTCCTTATATTTTAGGTTTTCATCTCTATAAAGCCAGTGTCAGTGCATAATAAAATAAAATGTTCTAAGCATGGGTAACCATTTTAAATATTGTATGTCCCATGGGGGGACATAAGATCTTTATGCTGCACTAACTAGCCACTTTTGAGAAAAAGGATGATATGCATTTATCACAGACTTTGTTCTGTACATTAATCAGCTTAGAACAAACATAAAAACATTTGCTTCATTTAACATTCTTTGCATGGATAACCTCTTAAAATTCTAATTACAGAAACTTTTTTTGCAAGGTTATACATGATCCACAATGAAATTTAAACAAAAATATCAATTCAGATATAGTCGTTAACACAGTAATAATAAACCCCATAATTCTTTTAACCTAAGAATTTCCTTTGTATTGGAATGACAGATGACATATTATGATTATAGTTATCCACTGGCATACTTGGAGAGATTATTTAATTATGCTATCATCTTACATTTTCACATGAATGAATGAAGAAAGATGTTGTAGCCAAATGCATAGCGTTTTTCACAAGCTACTTAAAGAAGTAAATAAATCAAATAATTATTTCTGAATCACATGAGCAGCCATGGATTTCTCTAGAAATGCCAGCAGAGGTAATCAACTTCTTAGGCTAGCTATTTAATTCATCATGCTGGCAGAATGAAATACAAGTCTTCCACAGACTTACAGGGAAATAGATAAGGCAGTGTGGCCTGAAATCATAGAATGTTAATAAAATAATATAACGAGTTTCAGAAATGCTAATGAACTGGTCAAGAAGAGCTCATTAAGTGTGCAGGCTACTCAAAAAAGGAAAAGTTAATTTTAAAAATTTATGTGAAAATATGTATCTTTGATTCATAAAACAAATAGTGAATAGTTAAGTTAAATATAAAACTGAAATTTGAAAAACACTAAATCTACCACTCCCAATTTTGTTTTCTCTAAAATAAACTTGGGAAGATATATACTAAACTGACACTATTAGACATCTGACATATATCTATCATATTGTTCTTGTCACATTATTCTTCCACTGTAAAATTAATGGAAACATCGGAAAAGCCTGCAAATTATCATAAAACAGTTTATACTAATTATAGATTTTATTTGTTTTATTTTAAAGATGTATATGCATTTTAATTTTTTAAAATAAAAATTTTTACATTTTTACATTTTTAATTTTTTTAAATTATCTGCCTGGATTTATGAATGGGCATCCTGTAGTTCTCCTGTACTCACAGCGGTTTTTAGAAGTATTGGATACCCTGAAACTACAGTTATAGATTGTTGCAATTCCCCATGTGTGAGCTGTATATTGAAGCCTGTTCCTATGAAACAACAATACGTTGCGAATTTCCCCTGACAGCTTGATTTCAGTCTTGTCTCCCTTACCCAGATTTTCTGCTTGTTGACTATGAGGAAGCACTTCTCAGGAGATTTTACCTCAAATGATGCTCATTTTCAGAATTAACTAACAAGTTTCCATAGGCTCAATAAAGCAATGGCATTGCTTCCATAAATTCTTAATTCAAAATGTCACCCAAACGAACCTGGTAGAATATTTGCTTCCTTCTGAAACCACTCAAGCCATGATTCCCATCTCCACGTTTCTCCCAACACTCTTATATTCTATCTTCCACAGAACTGTCCATTAAACTTTGAGATCTCAATGAGCTTTCTATTCCAAATTTGTAAATTTTTCTCTACCATATTTTCACAATATCATCATGTTCATTAGAGCAGAATTACTTTTCTTGTATACATTTCTACTCAAGTTTCCTTTCCATTGCTTTTGTAAATGCAGTGATCAAAAGCGCCCTAGGAAAGAAGGGGCTCATTTTATACAACAGGATAACTGTTAGTCATCTAGAACTGTCAACAGAAGCTCATGGCAGGCAATTGATAGAGGGGAGACTGAGGAATGCTGCTTATTGCTTTGCTACCTGGGTCATACTTAGCGTTTTTTGGTTTGTTGTTGTTGTTGTTTTGCTTTTTTTGTTGTTATACAGCCCAGCCCAGAAATGGCACTGCCCACAAAGGTGAGCCCTATTATATCTATCATTCATCAAGAAAAATGCCTCCTGAGACAAGTACATAGGTCAATCTGATGGAGGCCATTCCTCCAGTGGTATTACTCTTTCCAAGTGTGTTCTGTTGACAACTGTGATTGGCCATAACAGATGGTAACTGAGAAAGATACAGATACAATATGTTCTCTTTTGTAGCCTTATTATTGAGAATCAGCAGAACGTTATTATAGGAAGTTGAAGAAGGCTTTTGTTTTCTAAAAGTTATAAACACTCAATGTTTAGAATTAATAATAGAAGGTAAGTAATTCCTTAATATAAATAAGTTTTCTGGATGAAATTTAAATACATTTTTAAGTGAAACAGAAGTACATCATTTACTGCTTTTCCTATGCACTCCCACTCTCAAATTGATAAGAGCCACTTCTTTATTATTGTTAAGCATATATATGTATATTTGCACACACACATACACACACACACACACACACATATATACATATATATACAAATATATACACACACAAGTCATGAACAAGTCATGTATCAATTAGCATAAGTATGTTAGCTAATTGAAAATTACTTCACTCTAACATGCTTTCAAGTTCTCATTTTAAAAACAGACTCTTCTACAAAACAGGTGGATCTTGTCCTCGACATAGTTTTGTTTAAGTCGATGTTAATGCATATCTGATTAAAAAGCAAGAGACTTATATATTAAATTCCTTAATCTTGTCTAGAAATGATTTATTAACACGTAATTACCTAAAACCTTGTTGCTGTTATATGATAAAGTACAAATTTCTGAATAAACACATTCATATTATGACAACTTCATAAAAGTATTCTATAGAAGTTATAAAACTGTTTTCAAATGACTTCAAATGACATATTAGATAAAACTTCTAGCCTCAAGGCAGCAAATTTTTATATTACTTTTTCTGTTTCACCCTATTTTATTATCTTTTGCCAAAGGCAAGTGATATCATATGATATTTATATTTGTTTTCACATTTATTATGCCTAATTTGAAATGACTCAAAGGCTAATGCATTGAGCTGTCATGTTCTGAAATAAATCTAAATTATTAGAATGCTGGGAAAGAAAAGTGTTTTTTATGTGTATATATATATATATATATATATATATATATATATATATATATATCAAGCTACCTTGAATTTATGCTGACTTGTCATATAAATTTAATGAGACAAATATGTCTATCATAGACTCCATAATTTTAAAAAAAAGATTTCATTCATTCTTAAGTCAATTTATTAATTAAACTAGGAAAATTTATGCCATATTTGTTTCTGGAGACAACCAAAAGCAATCAGTGGAAATCGAGTTATTTTAATAAAAGTACTGAATATTTATATCATGAAAACTTTATCACAAATCTGGAATTTAGGTGCCTAGAAAACTGAATTTTTTTGAACATTCTACAGATTGTGAAGGAGAATGTGTCATACCTCTCTCGTGGCTTCTGGTTGCTCACCATCAATGTTTGGCACTCACCTGATGCTCGCGGCATACCTTTTGCCTTCTGAAGGTATTCTCTCTAGTTATCTGTATCTCTCTCATTGTTGGTCCTTCAAGCAAAGATAGCAGTCACCAGTATCATTAGATTTGGGTTTACCAAACAGCCTTCTTATGTAATAGTTATCTATGTTTAGTCCAAGCATGCCAAGCAACCCACTGAACACAGTGTAACTTCTTTATCTGCAAAGGAATATTTTCATGCAGCTGTAGCCAGAAGAATGAGGCAATGTTATACAGGTAAAGATGGTGACATGGAGTCCCATGTACACTAGAATAGAGTCAAATGTCTTCATATATGTCCAGTGAAACAAGCAGACAAATGATAATAAAGAAAGTAGGGTTTGAAAGCCTATTGGTCCAGTTGACAAACAGGACCAGGTAGTCTGCTGAGTAGGTAATTATTTTTCTAACCATTATATATACCATTATATATATAACTTCTGATTTAAGACTGGGAACCATAGAGATAACACAAATAATTGACATAAAATTATATAAATCTTTCAGAAACTTTAGAAGTGTAAGAGCAGTAAACAAAAACATACAGTGAAAATAATTAAGTAGAAATATATATGACCTGAAACTCTAAAATATAGTATACCTAGTCTAAGTAAAATTGAATATTTACTTATTTATAATTTCTTACCAATTCTCTCTAGTTTTAGTAAATTTATATTTTACAGATATGCATTTTAAAATTTAAATTGTAAATATTAAAACAAGAATGTTAAAAAATATGAAAATTGAGAAATTTTATTCTAAATTTTTTGTGTAAAATAAAATTTTGTGAAAATAAAACTGAAGCCAAATATTTAGGTCAATGAAAACAAATATATGAAGCTAAACCTATGGGATACTGATATATTAATGTTTACAAAGATAGTCAGAAAAGATAGAGAGATTGATAGATAGATAGAAAGATAGATAGACAGACAGACAGATGGTAGATAGATATAAATGGATATGCACATGTGTATTATATATAATATTTGTTTGTATACACATATAATCAAAATGATATTGAAAATAAGTTTTTAACCTAAGGTTATATTTTATCATACTATAAATAATAAAAATACCAGTAATTGAAAAAAGAAATACAAACAATATCCAAGTGGAATTTGTCCAAAATTTGAATTATTTGAATATTAATACAAAAATAAGTTTGGATATTAATTTAAAAATTCAGCCTAGTATACTCTTTATAGCATTTAAAGAATAAATCTTTATAGACTACAGTAGACACAGAAAAGGTATTTAATAAAGTCTAGCAGTATTCCAGTGAAAAGTACAACAAACAAAAAATAAATTATCCTCAATGATGATCAAGCACATTTATGATGATTAAAACCAAATTTATCAAGTTTTAAAGGGAACTTAGTTACACGATTGCATGCAAACTAAGACTCTGTAATTCTAGCAGCCAGGATCTTTGGTAAGTGTATTAAGGACTTCATTATTATTTAGAACTATATCCAAGCTTAACTTATAGATCTGTGTAATAAATCAGAGCCTGCAAGTAAGTTGCATCAATTTTATTCTTCTGTTTCATGTGTTATAACCTGTAATGTAATGAAAATAGCTACAACAGTTGCTTTCTTCTTGTCAGGAAGATAGGTTTTTCAAGGAGGGACATGTACAACATTCCTGTAGTTCATTCCTGAATCTAGAAACATGGAGGAATGATCCTAAACGGACAGGCTTTGATTGATATTATCCCTTCCAGGAAACCAAAGTAAATTAGTTCGTGTTAGAGGCTGACACATCCGGTCAGATAACACAACTCAAAATCTTAAAGCAACGGATATCACGGTCTCCAAAGGATGCATAGCTTCACTTTGATTTTTTTTTTTCTGACCCTCATATATTTCTCAGAGTCGATATGCTGTTAACTTTTCACTTCTCAAGTGAAGCAAACATTCATGAATGGTCCTGTGGTTGTTCTATGTCAAACACGTTGAAAGGTCACAATGGAGAAGAAATCATGAAAATGTGACCGCTAACAGGAGAACAAGAGCTATGACAAGATGGTCCTGAGTAAAATCTTGTAAAAAGGTCACTGTATTCTCTCTCTCTCTCTCTCTCTCTCTCTCTCTCTCTCTCTCTCACACACACACACACACACACACATACACACAAATGTACATCACAAGGTCATCAGCTACTAACTGCCTTTCAAACTTGAACTGATACTACACTCCTTGTTCTTTACACAGTAATTATTTTGAAATAATATTTTTAATATTCATTCTTTAGCCAGACATTTCCAATTGCCTTTGGTGGACTCAAGAGGAGGAAGGTAACACCCTATTGCTGAAGCCACCAGGCACATAAGGTACATAGCCTAGAAACCCCTGAACTGATAATGTCTTGAAAGTCTTCTCCCTGACAGTTGGCTTTCATCAAACCAGAGGTTTCCCACAAAATTCCAAATGACAGAAGTACCCAACATTACTACTCAGCTATGGTACCTAGGACACAAAAACAAAAGATACAGGACTATACATTTTAGGATGCAGTATGAGTATGCATACTTTGTCAGTATTCAACACATCTCTAATTGGACTTAAGCCTTTATCAATAATAAGGAAATCATGACTGGTACCAGAAACATAACTGATTGCACAGGGTCACTGTAGTCATAGATCTTGAAAAACTCCTACAGCCACAAATATCTTGAAATATCATAATCCCTAAATATATTATACGGATATGTCTTTACCCTCACCTTCTTAATGTATATATTTTAAGACGCTTCTAGTTATGTATTAAATTTCCATGTGACAGCTCACAGGGCCCTTAGTTTTAATTGTCCTGTTGCCTAGGTTTTTCCTCAGCCTGCTGTTCTCTCATCAGCCCCATCTCATCTCCTAAGCCCATACATACTCATCCATACTATGCTATTTCTGCCCCCTAGAGTGACCCAATATTCCTCTCCATCTGTACCTAACCTATGTACCACTATGGATTAGAGCCTGCTTATAGAAGACTTAACAGTTCTGGGAGGTCTGGTTGGTTGATATTGTTCTTTCTATGGACCAACCAGACACTCCAGAGCTCCCAGGGACTAAACCACCAACCAAAGAGTACACACAGAGGGCCCCATGGGTCCAAACGCATGTGTAGCAGAAGATAGCATAATCTGGCATCATTAGGAGGAGAAATCCTTGATCCTGTTAAAACTCTATATGCCAGTGTAGGGGAATGTGAGAGTAGGGAGGCTAGAGTGGGGTGGGGAGCACCCTCATAGAAGCAGAGGGAGGGGAGATTGGAGAGGGAGTTCTGAAGAGGAAACCAGGAAAGGAGATAACAGTTGAAATGTAAATATATAAAATATCCAATAAAATATTAAATTACAACAAAAAAAGAAGACTTAACAGCTAATACCCACATGTACGTGAATAAATCCAATATTTGTCTTTTGGGTTCTGATTGACATCATTTAGGATGATTTTTCTTTTTTTTCTTTGTTTTCATTTTACCAGAGAATTTGATGATTTCATTTTTGAACAGCTATGTAATCTTCCATTGTGTGAAGTTACCATGTTTTCTTTACACATTCATCTCTGTTTTCTGTATTCATTCATTCATTGATAAACATCTTTCTGTTTCCAATTTCTGGGTATCATAAATAGAGCAGTAATAGACATTGATGAACAAGTACCTCTGCCATTGTATATATGACTAAGGGCTATATAGCTGGATTTTGAAGTAAATTTATTCCCAGATTCCTGAGAAGCAATCACACTGATTTTCATAGAGTGGAATATATAAGTTTCAAATGTATAACATCAGAGTCTCATCCTGAACTAGAACTTCTCATTTCTTTTTCTTGTTCCCTCGCTCACTCTCTCACTCCATCTTTCCCTTCTTCTTTCTTCCTCCTTCCTTTATTCCCTTTTGTCTTTCCTCTCTTAATCCATTCTGTTTCTTTCTATTTGTTTGTCTGCTTACAAGTTAGTTCTCAGTATCCTGCTGTCTACACCTTGCGATGATGCTGACATTATGGATATGAGGAGCCTTGTCACTTTTACATGGATATTGGGGATTTAACCTTAGGTCTTTCTATGAACAATCCAAGGGCTCTTACACACTGGGCTATCTTTCTTTCCCTAGATATGTTTTTTCTTATGTAAATATTATGAAAAGTAGCTAAAATTTTCACTGAAGTTTTTACTCTCTTGATATAACGTGATATTCTCAAGCCTTAAATTTCTACCAATATTAATGATGTCATAGTACTGTAGTGATTTTATATAGACATTGACTTTTTTTAAAATCAGGGCACAGCGTTTTATTGTGTCACTCAGTATGACACTGAACAAACGATGTAACTGAGGCCAATCTCAATGAAAAGTTGTGCATGCCTCAGCTCACTGATTTCTTGCCTCAAACGTACATACTGCCACATCCTAGTTAACTTGAACATGTTCTGTTCTGCATGATATATTTTTGATAAGTAGCCACTGGCTTTCAAAAGCAGTACCATTTATGAGCTATGAGATAATTTAAGTGGTTCATTTAAACATGTAAGTTTTAGCTACTTTAACTTGATACTGAGCTTTAGAATTTGAAAACACTTTGCTTTTCCTCTTTTTATTAGATATTTTCTCTATTACATTTCGAATGTTATCCCCTTTCCTGGTTTCCCCACCCCAGAAGTCCCCTATCCCATTCCATTCCCCCTGCTTCTCTGAGGGTGTTCCCCCACCCTTGTATTCTCCTACCCTGGGACATTGAGCCTTCACAGGACAAAGGTCTTCTCTTCCATTGAGGGCCAACAAGCCCATCCTCTGCTACAGATGTGACTGGAGCAATGAGTCAGTCCCTCTATGTGTTCTCTTTAGTTGGTAGTTTAGTCCCTAGGAGCTCTGGAGGGGGCGGGCGTCTGGTTGGTTGATATTGTTGTTTTTCCTATGGGGTTGCAAACCTCTTTGGCTCCTTAAGTCAAAAATTTAGTGTATCTGTAATGTGACCGTTAGTGAGATTATCAGATTTTTGTAAAAACGAATCATTTCATATACTGCTATAACTTTTTATACTTCTAATTTCTGAAATTGGAAAATTTCACTGGATAATTAAATACATATATATGTGTGTGTGTGTGTGTGTGTGTGTGTGTGTCAAGAAAATATAATTACACTCTCTCTCTCTCTCTCTCTCTCTCTCTATATATATATATATATATATATATATATATATATATATATATACACAGACACATATGTACTTCTATATTTCTGTAAACTAAAATAATAAAATTTAAAAAGTGTTTTCCATTTTTTTAAATTTAACAAAATTCTTGAGATTATGATATCATGACATCATACTTTAGTCCTTTCTCTTTCTTCCATCCTGTACTTCCTAGGTAGCTATTTTGCTCTTACTTTCAAATCCATGTCCTCCTTTTAACTGTAGCAAGCATGCCTATGTGCATGTGTATTTCTAGATATGTAAATAAGCCTGTTCAGTTCATATAATGTTTCTCGCATGTATCATGTTCTTTTTGCTAATTTTTCTATTTTGAAAATAATTTATTTTTGTATTTCATGTGCATCGATACATTTGGTCTTTTGCCTGCATGTCTGTCTGTGTGAGGGGTCAGATGCCATGGAACGGGAGTTACAGAGAGCTTTGAGAAGCCAGGTGGTTGTTGTGAATTGAACACAGACCCTCTGGAAGAGAAGGCATTGCTCTTAACCACTGAACCGCTTTTCTTTCCCCTATCATGCGCTTTTAAGCAAAAGGGATAAAATCAACACGGAAATGCAGGATATTTTAGTATGTATGCTCATTATATGTCATAAATATTTTTAAAAAGAAAAATGCAAATTTACATTCCTTTCATAATTTTTCTTTCTTTTCTTTTAGGTTATTTTTTAAAATGTTAGTTTCTAACAATATTCAGATAGCACTATATTGGATTTATTTTCCAAATTGATTTAACTTCTAAACAGTTTTTAGATTCAAAGAAAATTCAGTATTCTGATGACTGTAGCCAAATGTTATTCTCATAAATCAGCAAAGCACATGTATAAACCATATGAAAGAAAGTACCTGCAATTTATACAGATGCTAAAATTATATCATTAGAAACAGTGTATGAGCTCAAATTTAAGTGACTTATTGAAATGAAATGTGTTTTGTGTTACAATACTTTAAAAATCTGAGATTGACATTTAGAGTGTTACAGGCTCATGTGACCTGTGAACAGCATTAAGAATACATTAGCAATTAACAACTAACGATCTGGTTTATATGGCTCTCTCTCTGTGTGTGTATGTATGTGTGTGTGTGTGTGTGTGTATGTTTGTGTGTTTACTGTTGTTTGATGGTTTCATTGATTTCTGTAGTATGTTTTAGTCATTTTCTTCCATTCTCCATTGCCATACCTCCTTTCTCTCTTTCTAAAATGTTTCTTACCAATAAGTGTCCTTCTGATTTCAATTTATCATTTTTGTAGTTCCCAGAGTTCAGTTAGATGTTCTTCTACACATGATAAGTGGAGGCTGTTTACTATAGAAAAGATAACCTTTCAGTGGTCATACCACTGAGAAAAATGACACTCCCTTTGCAACCACCATTAACAGTCAGTAGATTCTCTAGGAGGGCTAGGGCCTCACTGGTACCTCCCCACCCAACATAGAATGCTGAATTGTCCAATTTTTTTCTCTGTCTGCTGGAAAAACAATAGTCTTTGTCCACCGTAATTCTATGAATGCCACTGAAATTCATATCACCTATATGAATGTTTATTTATATTTATATAAAGGTAGATGTGTTTATATACAATTGTTTTGCTGGCATGTAAGTACAGTGCATGTGCAGTGATAGTAGAGGCAAGGAAAAGGTTTCAGATACCCTGGACCTGGAGTTGAAGGAAGTCATGAGACATGAGGTGGGGATGAATCCAGTTCATTAAGTGCTTAACCACAAAACCATCTCTCCATTTCCTCATTTACATTTTATATCTGTTACCTATTACCCAATGCTATCTTAATCAATTCACTGAGTATTCAAACAAAACTATATCATCGTCAATAAATTATGAGAACTAAAATAAGCACTAAAATTGGGTATAATACATGCTTAATAAATCTTTATTTTATGTTGTATTGTCTAAACACATATGGAAAGATCCTTTTATATATCATACAAAGTAAAAAAAAATTAAATTCTTGTTTTTTATTCCTTCGCCTTTTAATGATGAAAACAAAACAAAACAAAATGCCCAACTTGGGAGATAAAAATAATAAGAATGTACTCCTTAAGATTCTCTAGTAGTTTTAAATCTGAAATTAAAGAGTATGAGTGTTTTTTACTCTTTGGCAGAGAATCAATCCACTGTGTTCATTCTCTGAAAGTTCCATGACACTTTATGCATTGCATATTCTTCAACTGAAGCTACATGACCACTCTCTCTAGATTATCATGTGGGGTTTATCTCTCAGTGCTATGAGTCTATATGTTCACCTGAGAGAGTCCACATCACATTACATAACACACAGTAAAGATGTCATCACTCTTTGATTGCACCCATAAAAACCATGTCTTTGAATAAGGTCATTGTCACAGACAATAGAAAATGTGATGTTAGTATGGTGGCTTCAAATTCAAGTTACAGTATTTGTAATTCTATAAAGCATATTCTAAAAAGAAAAAGAAAAAAGAAAGAAAGAAACCCTATCTTCCTTTTACATCATGCCAATCCTTTGATTTTTTTTTTTAAAACCAGGTATCCTCCCAAAATCTCAGAAACAGTTTATCTTCATATCATGTAGAATGCTGTTACTAATTTATTTGTGTTTGTAATACAAATATGATTATGAAAGAAATGTTTTGACTCTAGGATGATTTGTTTATTGAGCTTTGAAACATAGAGGATGTATTAAATATTTTAGAAACTAAAAGTTTGTCTTTTTCCTTCAATATTTGATGGAAAGAAAACAAAACATTCTCCCCTGCTTTGATATATTGTGTCCTTTGAAACAGCAGTGAAGTGAACCATTAAAAAGTAAAACTCTCCACTGAACTGAAAAACCAACTCTGATTGGGAACGCTAATGCCTGAGGAGAAAGCAGCTTCTGCAATCTCTGGTCTCACGTCTCCCGTGTCTTTGATGGACGGTAAAAATAGCTATGAAGCTAAATTTTAAACAAAGTACCATAGTAACTTAAATGTTATTACTTGTCTGTTTGCATATCACTGATGTTTTAAAGAATTCAGCAAAATAGAGGCAAAACATCAAACATCAGATGGTAAGGGAAAATAAATCCATTAAATATATCATATAGTATTTTTCCTCATGGCAAATTAGATATAGTTCATAAGTGTTGAATGTACTTGACACAATGCAAAATAATAAAGACCCTTTAATTACACAAGTTGATATTTTATACATTCTCAGAGCAATATCTAATTCTGTTAATAATAAAAAATTGGGACTGTATATTTAATATAAATTTTGGCTATTTTGCTGTATCGTGCTACAAACAGGTACATGTTTATATAAAATTGTTAAAAGGTAAATTATTAATAAAATTTAAGTCCTTTTTTAGAATGTGTTGGCTACAGAGCGTGATTAAGAAACATTTATATTTTGAATGACTGATATTGTTTTAAAATAACAGTCCATAACACTAATTGCATGGAGCACTTAAACATGAAATCAGTACAAGGGATAAAGCAACTTAAAGGAAAATTTAAAAGTAAAAGGTGATAAAGGAACATTAAATAATGTGAACTGAACTGACTTGAGTGGAGAGATATATTTGAGAAAGATGTGATAGAGGTTAGTTGATTGACCAAACAAACAAACAAACAAACAAAAACCAAAAATGATTAGTCCTATAAATCAGGAGTTTTTGGTGGAAAGGCTGGAGTCCAAAAGTTAGGAGCAAATACAGAGGATGAGAGAAGCAGCAGAAAATATTACAATGAAGGCAGGCATTAGTTTAGATTTTAGGAACATCTTAGATCTGTGGTTTTATCTTTGAAAATCCAAACTAGGAAGTCTTAGCATTTTCTGCCTTGCTTACTCATGCAATTTTCCTTTCTGTAATGAAATAATGTTTTATGGAGCAATAAACAATACATAAAGATTTATTGGAAACATTAGGATGGATCCTAGAGAGTACTGGTGGTAAACTATATCACCAGAGTAGGTATTGAGAGGTTTGTAGTATCATTTTATATATATGCTGGTTCTCATGTTCTGACAGAATAGATGCAGCAGAGGTGCGTGGAAGAAAATTATGTTATTTTCAGGTCGGTACGTGTGTGTGTGTGTGTGTGTGTGTGTGTGTGTGTGTTAGAGAGAGTGAAAGAGGGGGGGATAGAGGGAGGGAGGATAAAATGAAAGGAGAGGATAATAATAATTACCTTTTCTTGTGAAAATATTAGAATTGCTCACACCCCACTTCCCCGAAGACTCAGTTGAGGGGGGAAAATAAAGCATATCAAAGAAGTTTACATGATATTTTATGTTTTACAATACACAAACATACATATTACCTAAGAAATCTGAGACTTATTAAGACAGAATATATATACTTGAAAGAGACCCATAAATGGATTGATCTGTAGAAAATGCCTTTTACCATCCAAGACATGGAGAAAACAAGGCAATAACCAATATATATATACGTATAAGTACATATAAGTACATATTGGGATGAGATGGGCTCGAAGATGTGATAACAGTGTTCTCTATTGTTACATCACATTCAGAATCATATGATTACAGAAAATATTAGAAATGGCTGAAACAATAGATTATTGGAATACCATAGGATCATACAGTAGGAAAATCAGTTCATGAAATCCAAAAGTAGGAAAGGGTAGTATTTTTATAGTCCTTAATCTGATTATGTCTTTTATGTTGAACAAAAAAAAGTTGAAAGATTTATACAGGGATCCAAAATGTTTTTATCATGTTTACACCTTCTTTCACTCTGCAATCAATTCCTTATATGTCCCACCCTAAAATCTTTTTCTCATATTAACACCCCCTTCTTCAATTTGGGGGAGATTCTATCTGTGTGTACATGGGTAATGTTGTGTTCAGAGTCTGTGAAGGCCGTCATGGCTGTTAGAGTTCATTAGTGCAACACTTCTGTCATGTGCAGAAGATTTTATTTCTTAGCTGTACTATTTCATCAAATCTATCACCTATCTTAAGCAATGTTCCCATTATGTCATTATAGAGGTTGACTTACCAATGCCCCATTAAGAGACAAGCAGTCCACCATCATTATTAGCTCTACTTTGACTAGTTGTGTTTCACTATGACTGCTCTGTCTACTGCTAAAAGGAGAGTGAGAAGAGTGTAAATGAGTGATAATAGATGCTAAAGTCTATGTGTAAAAACTATATTATTTCAAACAGTCAGATTTTGTATCAATTTATGCAATTGTAGAATTAATTTCTTCTTTAGTGTCTATGGCCTCTCTAGTCATAAGATTTGTGTAGGTTTATAGTAACAGGTAAGAGGATATAGATAGATGATAGAGATAGAGATAGATAGAGATAGAGATAGAGATAGAGATAGAGATAGAGATAGAGATAGAGATGGAGATAGAGATAGAGATAGATGTGTGTGTGTGTGTGTGTGTGTGTGTGTGTGTGTGTGTGTGTGTGCCGGTATGTGTTATGTGCATGTGTATGCCAGTGTACACATGGCCATGAAAATACAAGAGGCACAAGCTATATATCTTCTTTTATCACTTTTCATTTTATTTTTTGGCTAAAAGATCTCTCCTAGAATATAGAATTTGTCAGTACTGTTAAACTCCCTAACCAGTGAGCTGTAGGCATCCCACTGACTCTAAACCATAGTACTAGGGATACAAATACATACAATAACTTGAATTTTTATGTGGATCTAGGGATCCAAACTTTATTCCTTATGCTTGTGAAATATTTTTCATGAAGAGTCATCTTCCTCACTACCAATTCTTTCACTTTTAATGGAGAGCATTTGTTACTATGTTTCAAAGAAACATTTAATATGTTTTGTCCCCTTTCAACACCAATATTTTAATATGCTTAATTATATATAACCAAACATTAACTGCTTTCTACTAAAATACACCTAAAAGACTATAGGTGTACATAGTGAATATTAACAAAAACGATATAGTCTGGGGCTTTTACATTAATATTAGAGCACTTGCTTGTAGGGTAAGTAGAACCATGTCACCAGACAAATACTGGGAAGGTTGAGAGGATTCAGAAACCCCAACAAATCTTATATCTGAGAAAGGAAGGCATTTCTTCTTCTCCTGTACCTGTTCCTATTCTGGATTATGTGACCATGACACCAAACATGAGGATCTTAACAACTAGTCACATAGCTCAGAGCACAGAGTTCTCAATTATAATGAGATATCTCGATGGGCTGGCCCTAAGAGTTTAGCCAACCAGCTCCTGGACATCCCTTCCTACAAAAGGTATTTAATTTCTGGTCCACCCAGAGATTAAGTTGGATGCATCATTTTTATCACAAATAAACAGTTTCGAAAAGCAAGTACAGTCTCTCTCATCAAGAAGTGGGGGTGGGGTTAAGCCTGTTTCATACAGAGCTGCACTACCTAAATTCCACAGAAGGCCCCTCTCCTCTCACCCCTGAGATAGCCAGTAATCCTCCTCCCCCTGGACCCAGGCTTATTGCCAGCACCCAGGCCTCCATCATTCCTTGCAGTTCCCAGTGGTATCTGGATGTCCAGCAGTTTGGAAATCTCAGCTTCAGCCCCAACCTGTGTCGTTTCTCAGCCCCCATCTTAGGTTGTGCTCTGCCATGCATGCACTCAGATGCTGATCATATAGAATGTATGTAGCCTAATGCCTCTGCATTTCCTCTGACTGAGCTGTGTTCACACACCCCAGTGATGAGGTAGAACTGGGACTCAAACTTGTTTAATATGATTGATATATTATATCCAAAATAAATCGAAACAAATACATAGATGAGTTAGATTTTTAGGAAAAAAAAACCTAAGTAGTAGAAAAATTATAACTGATAAAGACCTTGCAAACAAGTAGATCTTTGGGGGAATGTGGGAAATATACTAGCTGAGCTAACTTTATCTATCATGAAAAGCAACAGATGAGTAAGAGGTAAAAACAAAGCACAAACACAAAATAGAGTGAAAGAAAATGGCATTTCTGGGAGATCCAAAAAGTAAATGACTAAAAACTCAGTTCTCAGAAATCGTATTATGAAACCTAAACCTTAGTTTTGAATTGCCATGAAATGGAATCCAACACTATCAAAGTCATCAACACTTTTCACTAGAAATTTCAGCCTGAGCTGAGTTTCTGGAATGCTGACAGAATTAAGCGTAAGCACACAGTAACTGGAGAAATTCATTGAAAAAAATCCTTTCAAGTAAGATCCATAGAAGAAATATGAATAAGTATGAACTAACACATTACTGAAAAGCTATGTACAAACAATTTTTCCAATAGGAACAAGATGAAAACCAGAATCAGATCATTTAAGTTTGTTTATGAAAAATAAAGAATTCTAAATAAGATCAAGCAATAAATAAGCAAAATATAACTAGAACAATTCAAACAAATATCAGGTTCAAAGATTTAAAACCTGTATTACACATGTGATATAATACACTTCCATTCCTAATTGCAATATGAACTTCTATGTAAATCATTTTTGCTAAAAGAAGAAACCATAAGTAGGGATGTGTCTACAATGCATTCTTCTGAAGAATACATCTTTAAGGAAGCCATCAAAACTGCTATGGGCACAGTGGACTGTGTGACGAACTTCTGTGGATTGAATTATTCAGAATTTGACTGCTCTTAGGTAAGCCAGTTAAATAGAGCAGGGTTTATATCCAGATGTAGTAGGCTGAGTTCTGGGAACAAAGAAATCCATGGATAAATAGTGCCTCAAGAACAGGACAATTTAGTTAAATTCACAAAATAAAAGTAAAGGTTTGGGCAACTGAAGTCTGAATATCCAACATATTTCAACCATATTCCGGCAAAAGAAAATGACTATAAGTGAGACAGTCAATAGAAAAATAAGTTGATAAATTGTATAAAGGGATGAGATAATAAAGTCCTTGGTAATTGAAATTATTCTGACTAAATTGCTGGTTTTACTGCTTGACTTGTAGTTTGTGAAGGCAAAGGTTGATAAATTATTGTGAGACACATATGTTTGCTTACTTCGTTGAGTAGAATGTGTAATCATATGCTTGAATTTGAACTGTTTTTAATTTAGATAGACTGTGACAAACTTTTGACAATTTTGGAAAAGTATGAGACGATTTTTGAAGTGGTGGCATGTCAGTAATGACTTATTGTAGACCCGATGGATTGGGGTTTGAATCTATTAAAAGTCATTTAAGATTTGTACTACTAAGAAATTTCATTTCCCACCCTTTAAATGTGCGTGAGCCTTTCCTTATGCTTATTTAGATCTGAGGGGATAATAAAAACACTGTCTGCTCTAGAATTTATTTACAAGAGTCTTTGTGAAAATAGAATTTATCTAAGAAAGGAGGAGTTGGAGTTGAAGAGATAAAAGGTGAGTGGTAATGAATGGGGTTTAATAAAAAGCAAAAGGACATAGAAGAAAAAATAGGAGAACAAAAGGGGAAGGAGCTCTGATAGAACTGGCTGTAACATAACTTTGCAGTGCCTCAAGCTTTCTAGCTGAGGGAAAAACATGATAATCTGATAAAATATATCTTCATTCTTCTGTCCTTCTGACCAGGTGATGACTAAGGGTGAGAAAAACCCAAGAGATATTTTCTTTCTTTCTTTCTTTTTTTTTTTTTTTTTTTTTTTTTTTTTTTTTTTTAAGTGCAGACTTATTTTTTATTAGATATTTTCTTTATTTACATTTAAAATGCTATCCCAAAAGTTTCCTATACTCTCTCCCCGCC
>NC_034601.1:73958427-74004306 GCF_900095145.1 Mus pahari
CCTGCCTCTGCCTCCCAAGTGCTGGGATTAAAGGAGTGAGCCACCACGCCCGGCTTAAGAGATATTTTCATAACTGAATCATGACCAGAGTACTAACTATGGTTGACAGAAATGATGGCAGTTTCAGACCATTATGATAGAGACTCCACTTATAGAACTCCTGATAATACAAATCTCAGTTTTGGAGGCGTAGAAAGAAATGTTGGTTTCCAGTCTTTAGGAAACAGTCTGTGTGAGGGGGTTGGGTTCGAAGCACTCTGGAAATTGGTATTAGGTCTTCAAAATGTCAAAATGACAAGAAAACCTTCACCCACAGCCCCCTCTTTACTGGTACTTTTGACAAAGAGCTTCAGTATTTTGGCCAACTTGTGCCAGCCTCCCCTTCAGTGGGGCTGTGGGGAGGGTTGCAGACCTATGCTACTAAGCCATTTACAGATGGTTAGTTTTTTGTTTGTTTGTTTGTTTGTTTTTAAGATGTATTTATTTCTTTATACTGTAAATCTCTTTAGATACACCAGAAGAGGGTCTCAGATCCCATTACAGGTGGTTGTGAGCCACCAAGTGGGTTCTAGGAATTGAACTCAGGACCTCTGGAAGAGCAGTTAGTGCTGTTAACCACTGAGTCATCTCTCTACCCCAGATGGTTGGCTTTTATCATAAAAAAAATTTCTGAAGGATCTTAACAACTCTGAGTATGAAGTAAGATTCAAGCCTCACTTGATTTATGTAAAAAGTAAATAGTTTACCTCTTTTTGTTTGTTTGTTTTATTTTCTACTCTTAGTCTTACTACTTTAACAACCACATTTCACATGAAGTATATTTGCTAAGTGGTCCAGCTGGAGGTGAATCTTGCTGACATCTTAGTCAATAGGTTCTAAATTAAGTGATATCACTTGGTGAGGCATGCACTGGTACTAATACTACTTATCCGTTTATCAAGTCTTGCTTTATACTTAGCTTCTCTTTTCTTTGTGCTGGTTTTTATTTTACCCCTTTCCATTTGTTGCTTTGTATGTATGTCTGTGAACATTGGATACACAAGCCTTCATAGAACAAATACTAAGAATATCTTTTAAGAAGGCACTGTAAGAATAGAGTCATTCATGGGACTATTGTTGAACTCTGGTTATCCCTTCATCAATGGACTTGATTTTGATCTGTATCTGCACTGGCAAAGAAAGGGAGTCAACACTTGTGTCCTGTCCTTGAAGACAAATAATTTTTCTCACCTTTAATTATTTTATTATTGAATATTTGAATACATGAAGAATTACTAGAAAATTGTTTTTATTACCAAGTACTTACCTTAACTGTCAGTATGACCAAAAGCCCAAATTTTATGGAACATGAAATAGTGACAAAAATCTTTTTCCTGTGTTCAAGAGGATGTACTTATGGTTTGTAATTCTTTAATATCTTTGTCATCACAACTGCACAATTCTTCCTGTGGAAACTTTCTGAACATATCATTACTATTATGTATAAATGATATTTTTAAATGAACATATTCATTTAAAAAACTTTGTATTTTTGTGTACATAATCAAATCTTACATATTAATTTATATAATCATGGGAACATAAATTCAGGATTAATTAAGCCAATACATGATATCCTTAGGGATTTTTGAGCATCAAGAATATTTCAGGTACACACACAAACATACATGTTTTCCTTTTGAGAATTTAAAAAAAACCCACAAAAACACAAGATGGGTTTTTGAGAACTGGCTCACTTGATTGGGTTTTATTTGGAGGGAACATATATGATTTGCAAATAAATTTGAATCACATTGCTATCCTTTCTTCTGGTATTTCTTTGGTTCATCCAGTCTAATTTATCTTAAAGTTTGTAGCTACACACCAAGGCCATCACTTAAGCACAGCATTGACTATACTCTAACTTATTGCTTCTTGGCATGAGTTAGCTTACAGGATCTATAACTTTTTTTTCAAAATTAAAAGCCATCCTTATAGGAAGAGATAGAACTCTTTATGCATAGCATGTTTTATGACTTTTTCTTTTTCTCAAGAAATTTACATCTTTAGATAAAATGATGTAAATATATCTTCTTTATAAAATTTCATTTATGGGGCAAAAATAAATCTTCAAGGCCTTACTTTAAACATATCATTTATGGAAAGTTTTAATCAAACAGTATAAATTATATATGCTATAATACATAGTAAAACAAGTTGTATAGGCAGCCATTTTTAATTCTCCATATAAAAGATACTACATAATATTTGTTTTGTGGGAAGACCCAATTTCTTCACTACTATCAGCTACCATTCATACTTAAAATATTATTTAATATGTCTCAGCATTTGATTGTAAATCATCAATGCTTTATTTACTAAAATGGTGCCATTGGTATGTTAAGTGGGTTATTTTTTACACTGAACAATGTTTATTTCTGCTAATGCCAATAACATAAGCCAAGATATAATAGTCCAGCTTTATATGATTGCATCTCTCATCCAATGTGAATTTTATGTCAGAAATATTGGGATGTGATTGGCAAGGACCACACACAGATTAGCATCAGCATTCACCATTTATCTTATAGAGATTTCTAATAATTTGAAAATACATAACTAACACAAAAAAGTAAAGAAAATTTTAGTGTTATAGATTCAACACAAATTTAGGTATGAATGACAAGAATTTTCCTTGACCACATTCTATCTCTATAGTAGAGTATCAGTTAGATGATTGTGTTCTCCAGAGAAAGTTTGCCTTTGAGTAGAGCTATTAGGGCAATGAATACTCTCAGAAGAAATAGCAGATTTCTATAGTACAGAAATTATTATATCAGACCTTCAGATAAACCTTTTTAGTAACACTTCCATAAAAAAAAACTTACTCAGAATTTTTCTTGGCGTTCAGAAATCCAGACTGAGCTGGAAACGTTGGCCTGTTTCATTTAGGTTAAGAAAACCTTCAAATTTTTGATCTTTGCTATTCTGACTGGTATAAGGTAGAACCTCAGATTCTCTTTAACTTCCACTTCCCTGATGACTAAGAATGTGGAGCATATATTTAAGTGCATCTTGGCCATTTTTTTTATTAGATATTTCTTCATTTACATTTCAAATGTTATTCTCAAAGTCCCCTATACACTCCCCCCTGCCCTGCTCCCCAACCCACCCACTCCTGCTTCCTGGTCCTGGCATTCCCCTGTACTGGGGAGAGTGCTCTGTTGAGAATTTAATGTTTAGTTCTCTGCTCCATTTTTAATTGGATTTTGTGTTTTTTGGTGTCTAACTTCTTTATTTATGTTGGATAATAGGCTTCTGTGAGATGTAGGAAGTATTTAGGTATATTACACTTAGAAAAAATATTATAACAGTGTTGATTTAAGTTAATCATTTTTTATAATAATGATCAGTTTTAGAAATTGGGAAATGTGGTAGTTTGAATATGCTTGGCCTAGAGAGCACTATTTGGAGGTGTGGTCTTGTTGGAGTAGTTGTGGCGTTTTTGGAGGAAGTGTGTCACTATGGGTATGGGATTCAAGACATTCTCCTAGCTTCCTGGAAGCTAGTCTTCTCCTAGCTGCCTTTGGAACAGGAGGTAGAACTTTCACCTCTTCCAGCCCCACATCTGTCTGGCCACTGCCATCTTCCCACCTTGAGAATAATGGACTGAACCTCTGAAACTGTAAGTCATCTGTAATTAAATGTTGTTCTTTATAAGATTTGCATTCATTATAGTGTCTGTTCATAGCAGTAAGACCCAAATTATGAGAAGAAAAATACAGAAAAGTCATGAAGTTATATCACTGTTGAAACCTACCCAATATAAAACTTAAATTCTAAGGGCATATTGATTTCCAAAGACGGGGTCTTCAAAGATGAAATGCAAATCAGTGTGCCATAGTTTGCCAAAGTACCATGCCTCAAGCATTTCTTGTATCAGTAATTGTCATTAATCATATGAACTAGGATTCATTTAGAACATCTGTGTTCCGCATCTAGGAACAAGTTTCTATATAGAGGAGAATGAGAAAATATATGCATGACTAAATTATTGGAAAGTAGGAAGATATTTAAATAACTAAACATCCCCGGTTACTCTTACACAAAAATTTATAAATTCTATTAATTTAACAGAATGAAAATCTTATATAATTTGATGGAGCTGAAAGTAAACATTCTGTATGAAGTAACCTAGACCCCAGAAAGAAAACACTGCATTTTTCTCATATGCAAATACTAGATAATAATTTTTTATTTTTGTGTTTAAATTGGAATACCAACAGATATAAAAAAAGTAGAAAGCAACAATGGAGATGAGAAATTTCAAAGAAAGTGCATTAACTCTGATGGTGTGAAATGAGAAAGGAAACTTAAAGTTAAAAGAAAAGTTAATTGGATTAGGGTGTGAGAAAGATGAAGTAGAGAAGAAATACAGTGCCCTAATATTAAACATCTTTGAAAGCACTGTAAGGAAGCCCACTACTATATAAAGAAACTAAAACATGTTAATATACATATACATTTATATCTACATATACATATATTCATATGAAAGTGGTTTATAGAATTACTATATAAAGGAGGAGTGTTAAACCTCTCTGTACTGGCTAGCTTTGTGTCAACTTGACACAGCTGGAGTTATCACAGAGAAAGGAGTTTTAGTTGGGGAAATGCCTCCATGAGATCCAGCTGTGAGACATTTCCTAATTAGTGATCAAGGGGGAAAGGCCCCTTGTGGGTGGGACCATCTCTGGGCTGGTAGTCTTGGGTTCTATAAGAGAGCAGGTTAAGCAAGCCAGAGGAAGCAAGCCAGTAAAGAACATTCCTCCATGGCTTCTGCATCAGCTCCTGCTTTCTGACCTGCTTGAGTTCCAGTCCTGCATCCTTTCGTGATCCACAGCAGTATGGNAAATGTAAGCTGAATAAACCCTTTCCTCCCCAACTTGCTTCTTGGTCATGATGTTTGTGCAGGAATAGAAACCCTGACTAAGACACTCTCTAAGACACTATAAGCCCAATCCAAAAGATGAAACATATCATGTCTTATAAAAGGCCAGCTAAAATGAGGGTCAATACTAAATTGATTCCTTTGAGGAAACATGAAAAATGGATCTCAAGATTTTCCAATAAAATCAGAGATGATGAAATTTTCACTGCCAATAGTCATGTTTCAGTAGTTGAATGTCACCCACTGGATCAGTGAACACCTCAGCATTTCTGAATTTACAAGACACCAGAAAGTCTCTCACATTCTACATGCAAGACCAATTGCTAAAATGATGTTAGGAGTATAAAGCCAAGGCACAAGACTGAGTAGTTTATAGCTAGCGATTAAATTCTCTACTAAATCAAACTTTCCTTTTGCTTCTCCCTTTCTCCCTCTATCTCTCTTTCAACTTTTTGTTTTCTCCCACTCCATGTGAGTGTGTGTGTGTGTGTGTGTGTGTGTGTGTGTGTGTGAATTTTGGACACATTGAAATATTTCCAATGATTCAACTTATCTCTTTGACATTGAAGTAAATCAATAAACGAAGGTGAATGAAGTGAGTGTATTCTGTTTATTATTTGCCGATTTTTGTAACTTTGCATCTTTGGGCCATACTTCAAAATGTTAATTTTTTAAAATAATGTGAGCTTTTGTGCTTTTCTATGCCAAGTTTATTTTTTATAGTCTCTCGTTTAATGTCATATTTTTCTATTGAATGTGATGCATGTAGGTTTGCCTTGGGAGAAATCAGATACATTCTGTTGACTAATAGAAAACTGTCTTCCCTGAAAACCTAGGTGAATTCCTCTCTTGTTCATAAGAGGGTCTGGCTTTGAAATGAAAATTGGTTATAGCTATCAATATACATTGTAGGAGCTAGTTAGCCATCTGCTAAGGAGTTCTCAACTATCTTCTGGTTATAGAAATTAATTAGCACACTAATTAGCTTTCCATCTGTCTGAACATTAAGAGTATCATGATTTATTAGAAATTGCAGTAGATTTTGTGGGGAAAAACAGGTACAGGAATAACTAATTTTGACATTTATTTTTGACAGTTAATAGGATTAACTCTGGTTTATGAGTGGGCATCCCTGTTTCTTCAATTCCAGAATCCATACATTGGTATTTGACAGACAACCTTTGTGGTTTCACGTTTTACTGGTAATCACAGACAAGACAGTAAACCACACTTGAGAACCGTATATGTATGTCTTCATTACTTAACAATTTGTTCCTTTGTAATGAAAGTGATGTTTTACAATTTTATTTTTATAGAAAATTATTAATTTTTAGAGTCCTATAGCAAAAACAACATATGAAATTTAATCTACAGTACCTCCAGAGTTTTCTGACACTATTCTAAATGTTTAATTTTATTAACCAAAGACCATTGCTGTTTCCAAGGATTAACAAGCAATTTCAAGTGTGTCTCCATGTGTCCCTTCAAGACTATGAATGACTGGATTGCAATAGTGTCGCTGATGTCTGCAGACATCCAAATGTTTGTTGGTATTTTGCAAAATCTATGTCCTCAATGAAGCTATTAAAAAGGAGAGCCCACAGAGGGACACAGGAATCTCAGTGACAAGGGGAAAAATAGAATACATTGGGAAGAGATGATGGGAATAAACAGTGTGGGAGGTGGCCAGAAGGATCAAGCAACAGCAGGGAGGATGGAATACTGAGATAAACAATTTGAATAGGTGTGGTAGGGGGAGGGGATATATCTCTGGGATGAAGTAGAAACCTAGGACAATGGAAACTCCCAGAAATCTATGAGTGTGACTCTGGGTAAGAATCCTACCAATGTGGGATATGCAACCTGAAACAGCCATCTCCTGTAACCAGGCAAAACTTTCAATGGAGGTATTGTGCTACCAAACCAATGACAAAACCTTAGACTAACAGTTTGTCCTGCCTACAAGATATGGATAGGTAAAGACAGAGCAAAAATTGAAGCAATTTTCAAAGAATGACTGGCCCAGCTGGAGACTCATGCCATGAGAGAGAGCCCACACCTGACACTATTAATTATATTCTGCCATACTTGCAGACAGGCACCTAGCCTGAGAGGCTTCACCTAGTAACTGATGGAAGCAAACACAGAGACCCACAGCAGACATTAGGTGGATCCCCTTTGGAAGAGGAAGGATCCAGTAAAGTCAAGCACACCACAAGAAAATCTACTAAATCGTGTAACCTCTACCAATAGGGGCTCCCAGAGACACTGAACCTCCAAACAGAGGGCATGCATGGATCAGATGTGGGACCTAGGCGCATATGTAACATTTGTGCAGCTTGGTCTTCATGTGAAAATCCCAACGGCAGGAGTAGAGACTGTACTTGACTCTGATGCATATTATTGGATCACTTTGCCCTAAGTTGATCATCTTGTCTAGCCACAATAGAAAATGCACCTAGTCCTGCTGCAATTTGCTATGCACATTGATTGACATGGGAGGCCTCCCCTTCTCTGAGGAAAAAGGAGGAATGGAGGATGAGGAGAGGGGATAGGACAGGATGGGACTGAGAGAGAGTAGGGATAAGAAGGTGTGATTATATATAAAGTAAATACATTAATTAACAAAAAATTAAAACCTGGATCCTATTCATTTTGACACATGCTCTCTAATGTTTTTGAGTATATATTTTAAAATCTCTATTCTTTGTCTCCTACTTACTAAAGAAATTTTCATATTAATTACCTTTGTTCTGCTGTACCCTATTCTTCTTAGTGATAAGAAGGGATAATTGTGACAGACACTGGACAATAAAAGAATAATGTCAAATGGTGTCAGGGTTAGGCTTGGCCTCCTCCCCAAAGAAGGAGAGTTTGATGTGCTGATATGAGCTTTATCTGACTGACTTATATTCCTTCATCTCTTTCCTTACATCTTGTTGAAGTTGGTGCTATGTAGATTGCATAAAGGGCCCCTTTGTTCGACAGCTTTTGTAAGTCTGAAACATTGAAGAGGCCAGTTTTATGATGCTTACATGACTAGCTCCCAACACTCTCTAATTTCATTTTTCTGAATCTTCCAAAAAACATTTTACTCAGTTTGGCATAACCTTTAACATTACCATAGTGCTCACCTTTACAACCGTGTGCAGTTATATCACAAACCAAGTTTTCATAAAGTTTCTATTACAAATACCAGGCTAACCCCTGAAGAAATCCTATCAGTTGCAATCTTAGCTAATGCCAGTTACTGACATCACTTTACTTACCATCAGCACTGGTAAGCTTACTGGGGAACTCCAGTGTAACTTCAGTCAGTAAATAAAATCATTGTCGGACATCATGGTTCTTACTTCGCTGATTCTAATTTAACCCGAAAGGATAGCTCATAAATGTTTTATATTCATCTGGAACAGAAGCAGGAACTCAACAAAGATGTAGTCCTCACCAAAGAAAGAGATGAAATTAAAAGATGGGTTGTTTGGGACATCATCTCAATATAGAGTTATAATCTTATTAGGAACTTAAACATTCATTTTAAATTACACTTCATAAAAATCCAATGAGGGTAATGGTGGAAAAATGCAAAAAGCAGTCTCATTGCTCATAAATTCTAGCACGATATTTAAATATTTGTACACATTCATATGGACATAAAACATATGGACATGATATCTGAATTTTTTTGTTAGATATCTGAGGATTTAGAGAGGATATTGTCTCTTTCATAGTTCTTCTTTTGTGGAAAAACATGTTTAAACATATATTCAAACCTCCATTCACACAAATTTTACTTTCTAAAAGTGCTTGAGGAGTTGTCCACATAAAGTGTAATCGTTTGAAACCACAGTGAATGTTATCACTTGAAGTAGAATACTGAAATCTCCCATGATTTTTATGTATGCCTTCCATATGTGATTTAAGCTCGTTAATGTTTCTTTTCCAAATATGAGTGTTCTAGCGTTTGGGGCACAGACATTCAGAGCTGAGAAGTCATCTTGGAGGATTTTTTTCCTTTGATGACTTTTACGTGTCTTTCCCTACCTCTTTTGATTAATTTTGCATTTGAAGGCTATTTGTTAGATATTAAAATGGCTCTACGTGCTTGTTTCATGGGTCCATTCCATGGGAATTTTTTCCATCCGTTTGCTCAAGGATAGTGTCTGTCTTTTATGTTCAGGGACTTCTTTTACACAGCAGAAAAATGGATCCAGTTTTTGCATCCATTCTATCAATGTGTGTCATTCTATTGGGGAATTGAGTCCATTGATATTG
Organism: Mus pahari; assembly: GCF_900095145.1. Lineage (NCBI taxonomy): Eukaryota > Metazoa > Chordata > Mammalia > Rodentia > Muridae > Mus > Mus pahari. Next base: position 73,967,633 of record NC_034601.1, read on the forward strand.
AGAGATATTAATTCCCAATGATTATTAATTCCATTTGTTTTGCTTTTGCTGTTGGTGGTGGTAGAGAACACACCTGTAAACATCCTTTTTTTTTTTTGGATTTTCTGGTATAAGATTATTAATTTTCTGTATTTTCTTCATGGTTGTAGTTAGCCTCCTTAGAATAAGGAATCTCTATTCTAATATCTCTCTTATATTTCTTTCTTCTTTTGTGACAAAACATGTCTGAACATATATTCAAATCTCTATTCCTCTATTTTTAGACTAGAGATTTCCTTCTAATACTTTCTGTAAAGCTGGATTTGTGGATATTGTTTAAATTAGACTGTTATAGAATATCTTGAGTTTGCTTCTGTGTGCTTTAAATAATAAGACAAAAAATTCAATGAATACTTAAATATGTTATGGGTATAGATGAAAACCAAGATGTTGATCAGAAAAGTTATTTTGGGATCTTGTGGACAAAGATAGGAAGTAATATCGTGTCAATGGCAAGAATAGTTTTGACAATTGATTATGAAAAAGAAAGAGGCAGAATATTTGGATACTCAGATTCCAGTACATGGGAATGTTTGGACAGAGTGAAATCAGAAATTGATTTCCGATTTTTTTCTATTTCTCAGTCATATACATATATGTGTGTGTGTGTGTATGTGCGTGTCAACATAAGCAATCAATGGCAGAGAATTAGAATATAAATCATAAAGTCATTAAAATCATAAAATACTTAAAAATTAAATGAAACCACATTTGAAGCCTTTCTAGACCATTTTAAAACACATGGTGCTTAACTCAATGTTGGCTGTTGTTCTTACATGAAAATATAAATTAATATACATAATGCTTACCATAAAAATGCCTTTTCCTTAATCAGCCTTTTATATTATGATTAAAAGGCTTCATTTTATTTTTTATCCACAAGTGCATTCTGATTTTTCAATCTTTAAATCTGCAATGGTTTTTCTCAATTGCTTTGTCTAATGTGACATTAGAAAGAATTATCAAAACAGAGATCTGTAAGAAATTGAGCACTGCAGTTGACCTGATTTTATAATATTTTTAGCATTTCAAGTGTCATGAGAATCCCAGAGTATGCTTCTGCATAACAAGAGACACAAATCCCAGTTGCTTTCAATTTTCCATTAGACTGCCAACTGTCTCATGCAATCTTTTTATCACAAATCACTTATTTTCTTACAGCAGAAAAGAGCTATATGGGCAAAGTGAGGAAAAACTTCCTTCACAGCATTACAACTTTAAAGCCCCACATCTCATTATATTTTAATTGTCATTTTTTTCTGTGTGTTTGTGTAGTATTGAATACACATGTGTTCATATGCTATATGTGTTTCCATGTCTAGAACACAGAGCTTTACATGATATGCCTTGAACTAAAGCTTTTCATCTTATCTTTTAAAATGAGTTATCTCTTACTAGTTTCAGAAATCACTGATTGTCTAGTTTAACCTCCATTTTGTATAATTTCTAGTGATAGGGTTGCATATATGTGTGACCATACCCTGCTATTTACATGGCTACCAGTGGTTCACACTGGGATCTTTCTTGGAAGGTTAGTGTCCAACTGAGCCATTTTTCCATTGTTTTATAGATATTTTGAGGGCAGTTAACAAGAAGTAACTGCAATATAATTAGAAATAACATTGAGACAGAAGATATTAATCTTTTAAAGGTATTGAAGAAAAACTGGAAAAAATGATGTATGAAGACAAGCATACCTGACTAGTAATTGTGCAGGAGTCTGCCCCACCTGGAATGATCTGGAGCGAGGTACAGGGTTGGAAGCAGGCTAAATGATGATCTCTGGCCTTTTAATTCTTCTGTGTTAACAAACAAAACAACAACAACAAAATTTTACTCTTTATTACTGTCCTGTGCTTCATTAAGCGCTGGAAAACTTAACCCTTATTTACTTTATAAACTTATATATGATTCCCTGGCAAGTAACATATGCTGTATAGCAGTGGGGAATTCCCTAGGGAATTTATTGCTAAGGTTCCTTTCTTTATTACCCAGAAGCCTCACCTGTCACTGAACAGGTAATAGTGAGGCTTGAAGCAATTAACTTTCATTGAACCAGGTAAAGAAATCCACCCACTGGAAGAAAGAAAAACACAAGCAAATATGCAGAGACACACAAACATTCATACACACATTTACGTTTGCACTCACATTCTCATTTACACATTAATACATTCACATTTTTGTTGACCCCCACCACCTGTCTAATCTAGTTCACAACTATTCAGTCATACTTACATACATGCAATTATACTTACAAACACACACATGCACACGCACACACACACGCACACACACACAAACACACACATGCACACACGCACACACATGCACACACACGCACACACATGCACACACAAGCACACACACATGCACACACACAAGCACACACACACATGCACACATGTGTGCGCACACACACATGCACACACACAAACACACACATGCACACACACACACACCCGTGCATGCATACACACAAACACACACACACACACGCATACACACACATGCACACACACGTGTGCACACACTGATGAGTAGAGCAAAAGCCCAAGGGCAAGCACAAAAAGGAAGCATTCACTGGGGACAGAAAAGTAAGCTCCAACCTTTGTAAATAAAGAACATTTGTAAATAAAGAAAATATCCAATAAAAAAGGGAATAGCAAAAAATAAAAATAAAATAAAACAAAATCACTAAGTAGTTACAACACTGAAGCTTGCATGTGTTATCACTAAAACTAGTTATCTACCTAAACAATCTTTATCTGCCACTAGATCCACAGATTTACTAAGAGTCTAAAACTCTATTTTTTTTTTTCTTGGATTTCTGAGACAGGGTTTCTCTGTGAAGCCCTGGCTGTCCTGGAACTCACTTTGTAGACCAGGCTGGCCTCGAACTCAGAAATCCGCCTGCCTCTGCCTCTGCATGCGTAGCAGAGGATGGCCTAGCTGGTCATCAATGGGAGGAGAGGCCCTTGCTTCTGTGAAGGCACTATGCCCCAGTATAGAGGAATGCCAGGGCTAGGAAGCAGGATTTTGTGGATTGGTGAGCAGGGGGAGGGGAAAGGGGGTAGGGGTTTTACAGAGAGGAAACCAGGAAAGGGGATAACATTTGAAATGTAAATAAAGTAAATATCTAATAAAAATAAATTTTAAAAAATAGTCCTAATTATAGTTTTTCTTATAGAGGGTTTCAAAATCATTTGTTTAAGTGTAGGAATTCTCTATAATCACTGAGTTAGAAAATCATCAATTTGTCTACATAGCATTGTTACAAAAGATGACATCTTCATTAATCTGATGGAAATCTGCTCAATATGATGGGCTAGTTCCCAGAGACTATTATATTAATTTAAAAATGACATTAAAGGCATATGAGCTGAAAGAGTCAATTCAGAGATGGGATTTCTGAAAACCTTATGGTTCAGTATTGTCCATTGCAGACCATGCAATAGGAAGTGTCATCTCCAGAATGTCACTTGTGTCCCTTTAGACTTTCCTTGATGGCTCCTGACACCATGGTTTCTGACTTAATTGGAAGGTCAAGCACGCTGTAGGATGGAGCTGTGGTACCAAAAAGCGATGATATATCACTTTACAAGGTGGAAAATTACACGCTAATTTGTGATAAGATAGTTGGCAAAACTAATCCTTTCTGATTTATAAGCCTTATATATCTGTTTAATGCACGAGACTAGCTAGCATTTTCTCACTTCTGGACACTGATAGAAAGAGAACAGGTAATTTTCCTGGTTATATGCAAATAAATGCTTATAATACTTTGCTTTCTTATAATTTTGGATCACAGACCTTAAAATGATGGATTGGTCATTAATGGCTAGGCTCATAACCAAAAATAATAATTATGGATCATAAAAACTTGAATTTCTCATTAAAATCAGAAGTAAATAAAACATACTATTTGCTTAGATTCAAAACAAACAAATATTTTCTATGAAAAAAAAGACAATTTTTTTTTTAACCAAAAGTAGCCATTGAGTGGTTGTTTGATTGCCAAAACCTACAAATCCTTTCCTTTCTGGAAATGGTCATATGACTTTTTTTGGTGGTGTATTTTGAAAAATCATTGAAATATCAATGAAGACTGTAAATGTTCAATGTATATCTGTGCATTGAGATGGCTCCTCCTGAAACTTTTGTAAGCATTCAATTACAGTTCAAGGAAATTCAAACTAGTTTGATTGGCAATTAGATAAATTAAATTCAAGTTTATGTGTTACCTCAAAAGATAGCCTATTCCAGTCACAGAGAATATCATGAACACCAATGCTTGTCCAAATATAAGCTCAACTCCACATTGATGAAAAGTAAGTGGGCAGACCAAGCCAATGAACTCTGGTCTGACTCGGGGTGAGTAATGTACAAGCTGGGACCAATAAAAAGTGTGAGATTATATGGTTAATGTCTAATTTCTATATTTGGCATACTATTTTAACAAGTAAAACTGACTGAAATCCTTATCTTCATGAATCACTCTGGTGTCAGCAGGCTTTGAAACTACTGCTGCATTAAATTGAATCCTAATCACATTATAATCTTTTTATAATGTGGTAATAACATTGTCTTTTAACTTCCCATAATGATATAGATAAACATAATTATACCAATGTGGAGAATGATTATGAAAACACAAAAGAATAAAATCCATCCTGGCCCTTTTTTATACTATAAAAGACTTGTAGATCTGTGGGAAGTGTTTTAAGTATAAGCTTCAAGATATCATTATACACACAGTAATTACAGTGTTATCTGTAGGCTTCCTTCTTATTACGTGATAAATCTTTTCTTATGAAGATAAAACTTATTGAATAAATAAACATTAAACACTATATGTTCATTGTACTATGTAATTAAGATTAGTCTAAATACATTCCATTTCTTTCACTTATTATGCTTAAAATTTTATCCCTACCTATGGAAAAAGTCAGTGAGTAGTTCAAATAGGGGTAAATCACTTCAAATTGTATGAGAAACAATACATATATGTTTTATTATATCACTTGAAGGAATAAAAAACCCTTTAACAGATTCACTGCAAGTTACATACCCACATTCCTAACAATTAGACTTTGAATTGTCAGGCAGTGTTCTTCTTATCTTCAGCCCCAAACAAAGGCTATATCATCAATTTTTCATCACCTCTATATCCTTAGAGGAACTAACATTATTTTGATTTTATATTGAAAATAAAAGGGGTATACTAGAAAATAAAAATGGATTTTGACATGTTTTTAACCATTCAAAGGATTTTAGACTCAAGTAATACTGATTCTTTATAGAACAGTCTCCTGTAAGGCTAAAGTCAATAATCATTCCAAGCCTGCATGTATATACTAGAGAAATTGGGAGAATAATAAATTGAGATTAAAAATATTCCATTGCTGTGAGGTGCATGCAGTGCAGAAACATTAAATAACATTCACTTAGTCTACTGCAAATAAGATCCTGAAATTAACTTGCTAAATCAAGAATTTTCTACTAGTCTTAAAATTCTGCTAAAATACCAAGCAGATTTTATTTATGTAAACTATTAAAGATGAGTTCTATACTTTTTAAAAGATGGCATATAATGAAAATTAACAAAAGATATACCTGTCTATAACTTTCATAGTTTTCTCTCCAGCTAATGTGCATGGTAACACATGTCCCCTCATTCTGCATATCTCCTCATATATGACAGAAAAAAAAGGTTTTCAGAAATAGCTAAACAAAATTTGAGAGAAGGAGGCTGTTATTATGTATGTACCAAAATGAGTACTTATTAAAAAAGGAGAATGGAAAATAATTAATGCTAGTTATTGAAGTGCAAATTGCACTAATAAATCAGTTTAAACACCCAAGATCAACGATCTTTCCAAGTATAAAACTAACTCAACAGGAAGTCTAGTTTAAGTGCAAACTGGATTGTAACACTTTAATTACAGAAATCAATCTAATCAAAATATTTTATTTGTCTAATTAATTGGACAAGATTCAAAGTCAATGTTGCAACTGCACATGTTTTATTCCAAATTTTATGATTATTGAGAATTTAAATGATAAGACTAGTATCAAGTGCTCATTAGACTCAGTGTTTAATTATGGTAGAAAGTTCAAATTAATCAGGTAGCAAAATTACAAATGGAAAAAGTGTGGAAATTATTAGAGGCTGAAAGTTGAGTGATATGCACAAGATTTTTACACTTATCTAAGCACCATACTGTGGATGAATTTTAATCTAACAACATGGCTGCTTTAGTAAGGAATAACATCAAAAGACCTTCTAGGTCTGTGTGATCTGGCTGGTCACACCTTTAATCTCTCTGGCTGAAACATTCACATGACCTTAATACACATTTTTTAATCTGTCTCTCTGGAATACAGACCTTTAATCCCAAACAGAGATGTCTCACTGAGGGGAAGGCAAAGTGCTGAATCAGAGCAAGATTTGTCAGAATGAGTTGGAGATAAGGTACACCCTTCTCATGGGAAAGAAAATCTACAAGAAAATTCTTGGAGTGGAGTTCAGTTAAGTGCAGTTCAAATAAATTCAGTTGAATGTATCTTTGAATTCAGTTGAGTTCTCGCAGTTTCATTTAGTTCTACTAAGTTCATTCCATCACTGCAGTCATTTCCTGGAGTTCAGAGGCAGGTTTTTTTAAGCAGGAAAAAAAAAAAAAAAAAAGAAATTAAAGAAAAGAAAAAAGGTCAATGGGAAGATAAGAAAAGCCAGACTGAATCAGTCAGCTTGGAGAGGACTTTGAGCCAGAAAAGATGCACTGAACCAGAAAGGGTGAGTTTATTTCACCAGTAAGCTTCATAGGATGAAGTATTCTAGGCCTAGGTTAGCAGGTGGTGGTCGAAAGCTGAAGCCCTCAAGGTCCGTCTGGATTTGCAGATTAGGTTGTTCAGAGGCTAGAAGCTTCCAGGCCTAAGTCTAGAGACAGTTAGAAACTCTGGGCTAAGCCCAAGCCTTTTAGTCCCATTGCTTGATTATGACTCTCAACTCATTACTTCATCCGAGGAAATAAAAGTAACACTTACACCCATTTAAATGTATCATAGAGAATTTTCTGTTGTGTCCAATCTTCTATCTAGAAAAAAGAAATCAGAATTAGCAATAAACTGGTCATTTTAAAAAAATTCTTGGATATTCTCTTTATTTATATTTCAAATATTATCTCCTTTCCCTATTTCCTGACCGGAAATACCCCATCTCATCCCCCCTTCCCCTGCTTCTATGAATATGTTCCCACACTCACCCGCCTACTTGAGCCTCTCCACTTAGCATCCCCTACACTGGGGCGTTCGGCCTTCATAGGACAGAGGGCCTCTCCTTTCATTGATGCCCGACAAGGCCAACCTCTATTACATATGTGGCAGAAGCCATGGATCCCTCCATGTGTTCTCTTTGGTTGGTGGTTTAGTCCCTGGGAGCTCTGGAGGGTCTGGTTGATTGATTTTGTTGCTCTTCCTATGGGGTTGTAAACTCCTTCAGCTCCTTCAGTTCTTTCTCTAATTCCGCCATTGGGGACTGAGAGCTCAGTCCAATGACTGGCTGCTAGCATCTGCGGCTGTATTTGTCAGGCTCTGGCAGAGTCTCTCAGGAGACAGCTATATCAGGCTCCTATCAGTGAGCACTTCTAGGCATCCACAATAGTGTCTGGATTTGGTGTCTGTTTATGGGAGAGATCCGCAGGTGGAGCACTCTCTGGATAGCCTTTCCTTCAGTCTCTGCTCCATACTTTGTCTCCGTATTTCTTCCCTTAAGGACCCAAGCAGACATTTTATATCTCTATGTCATTGGTTTACTCCCAAATCTGACATGGATAGATTTCCCGGAACTATTTCTAAGAAAGAGAGAAATGCACATATGAAATGCTAAACACAGGAGTTCATAGATAATAAAATTATTGATGCATTGTTTATATTTGGTAACTTTATTTTAATAAAAATATATAATTATATGCTTGTGTGGAGACCCATGAAATATTATAGTACATGTGTGCATCGGACAATGTTAAAATCAAGAAAGTTGTTGCTTGCATTTAAATAAGTGCCATTTTGAGGAAGGGAATGTAGATGCAGTTCTCCTGAACATTGTTTGCCTGACATGTTCAAGATATTGGGAACAATCCTCACTACCTTTAAAATGAAGTCAACCAAAAGTTACACAGCATCTTATTAGTTAAAATTTCATTTTGTTGATGATCATTAATGTACTTGTACATTTTCTTACTTATATGTCTTACTTATACATCGTCTGTCATACTTACACATCTTCTTTTCCAAAATATTTTCAATGTTATTTCAAGCATTTTTTTTACTGGATAATTTCTATTTTATAACTATGTTCTATGTATGTAGCATCAATTAATCATTAGACTAACCATCACAGCATATATGCAGAGGCCCTAACAGAAACCATTCCAGTTCCCTGGGTATAGCTACAGTCTCTGTCCTCCGCCTCTGCTTAGTTGATTCTGTGGTTCCTGTTCTCCTGGTGCACTTTACCCCTGTGGCTTCTGCAATTCTTCCTCCCCCTCTTCCTTGAGGTTCCCTCAGCTCTACCTAATGAACATGCAGGAGATCTGGCAGCTACACCTGGCAGCCCATTGATCTCTAGGGTTGATTGAAGAAGTAGAGATCACAGAGCCTTCATGGGTCTGCACTAGTTCCTCTGCATATACGTGATGGCAGTTGGCCTGGGGATTTTGTGGGGTTATCTTTGACTCTTTTGCCTGATCATGAGACCCTTTTGCTTCTACTGGGTTGCATTGCCCAGACATGATATGAGGGGTTCTGCTTAGTCTTATTGGATTGTGCTATGCCTTGTTCAGTTGACATCCGTGGGAGGAGTGCACTTTTCTGAAGGGAAATGGAAGAGCCATGGATTGGGGTGTAGGGGAGGATTAAGGGGGGAGGGGAAACTGTTGACAGAATGGATTGTAAAAGAGAAGAATATGAAGAAACATTTATAATCAAACTTGGGTCAAAACTTCTGATTTCTGATGAGCCTCCAATACTTGGCATCAAATTTTACTACTTGGAAAATTATGAAATAACCTTGTGAGTCTGTTTCCTCCATCTTCTAATAAATTCCATTACTATATCTTTTTTGTGATATAGTGTAGCTTCTTGACATTTATTTCGACTTTATTGAGTTTAGGTTTTGTTCATGCTCCCTATTTTGAACAGCACTCAATATGGTCCTCTCTCTTTCTCACATTTCACTGTTTCTTGAAATCGCATAGCTAGAACATTTGTTATAAGATATATTTACAACTTAAAAATGAAAGCTAGAAGGACCCAGTATAGATTCTATCTTAATTTTAGAATTAGTATAGGAGAGCACGTGTAAAATAAGTATCTACCATAAATTGAATGTCCTGTGTCAATAGACTATTTAAAAAGTGTAAGTATTGAAAGCTAAAGTTAAGTATTAATGACTTTATGTTTGAAAATTTGTATAAAATAATATGTAACAAGCCAACAGTATTTCTTTAATTATCAGTCTTGGGACTTATTAGGAAAGCCAGCCTCTTTCTTTATCAGTCTTTATTGTTTGATAGCTATCCATACATATAGATAGACAGGTACAGAGTAAACATACTCAAAATATAAATATATATTTGTATGAATGTATCATTGTGTGATATATGTTATATACTAATATATTAATATATTATATGTATTGTCATATAATATATTAATATATAGTAGCATAGTTACTCTCAACATAATTTTGCAAGGTAACCCAATTAAACACATTGCTTTAAAAATGCAGCAATGGCAGGGCAGTGGTGGCACATGCCTTTAATCTCAGCATTTGGGAGGCAGAGGCAGGCAGATTTCTGAGTTCAAGGCTAGGCTGTTCTACAGAGTGAGTTCCAGGACAGCCAGGACTGACTGCACAGAGAAACCCTGTCTTGAAAAAACAACAGGCCTCCTTGTGCTTACCACAGGCTGTGTTTCTATGCTGACTGTATAGAAAGAGGAGGCATAATAAACCTACCCTATATACACCTCAGCCTGAGCCACGGTGCCTGGTCTGTATTGTGAATGGGGAGACATGGATTTGAGGGAGCTTGGGACCTGAGTTCAGGTTTGATAGCTGGATTAGGGAATGAAAAAAGAAAAGAAAAGAAAAGAAAAGAAAAGAAAAGAAAAGAAAAGAAAAGAAAAGAAAAGAAAAGAAAAGAAAAGAAAAGAAAAGACAACAACAACGAAAGAATGTATCAATGGTCAGATCTTTATGTGAAAGAAGTTCATATTAGAAGGATTTCTGCATTATAGTTTCCAATGAAGTTTTCCTATTACTATTTTTTTTCTCCTCTAATGTTTTTCTCCTCAGAATGTGGTCCACAAATTCAATATTGTGAACCGGTTTAAAACGTGATTTGTTGGGCTATGATTTTCATCTCCCACTCTTACTTTCTCTCTTCATTGGTGAGTTCAAATTTGTCTAAATGTTTTCCTCTGGGACAAAATGTATTTTATTTAAAGAATTTGCTGTGGCTAGTTTAATAAATATTTTGTATACTTTAACTGGACATAATTGTGAGCACATCAACGAAACTACCTTTATACAGATACCCCCTTCAGTTAATACAGTAAAGCGAAATGATATTTCTAAATATTATTGATGTAATAAATAAACCACTTGGAAGTTTGATAAATGAAGCAAGTAAGAATTATTCTTCCTGATCTGATTCTGGGAGAAAGCATGAACCTAGAATATGTGTGTCTGTGTTTATGTTCTCATGTGTGCATGTATGGAAGCGTGCATATGGATATGAGCATAAACTTGTGACTTATTTGTTTAGCATTGTTCATAGTGACAATTTTAGTTTCTCCATATGAGAACTAAAAATTGGTTTTATGGATCCTAATTTTTACAAAGGTTCAGGAATGTCAAAATTATTCTAAAACCTGATCCTCATGCTGAAACAGTTCTCCACACAGATTGTGCAAATTTTATTCCAAATGTTCTTCAAGAGGTTAGGCAAAGCCATTTTGTTCGCACTAGACTAGCCAACCCTGTTGCACAAAAAAGTCACAATCTTGACAAATATTTAGGTGACACTAATGGATATTGCACAATTTTTAAATAAAATCTTCAGTAAAGTTGAATTAATTATCCTTGTTTTCTGGCTGAGATGTTAGATGTACTCACCATCAAGAAATAAAACTGAACAAAAAAATATTGTAGGTTCTCCTACCTGATTTGAAAATCACCGTGTGCCTATGGATATAAGTTTCTAGTGTCTGGGGCAAGTCTCATCTTTTACAATGCTCAGTGATTTGAAAATCATAATGTGCCTATGGGTGTAAGTTTCCAGTGTCTGGGGCAAGTCTCATCCTTTACATTGCTTTCACTTTTCTATGGCAGGTGTGTTCCACTCCAGCTATATGTTTGACAGAGAATAGTGATTTTATAAATTCTCAACAGGGGCTCCTAATCAGAAGCAATGTATTTCATAATCAAAGGCAGTCCATACCAGGAAAACTGATCAGGACATGGGATGAATCATAAGTTTCACTTATTAAAATGCTGTCAGTGTTTAAGTGAAATATTTTCTTTTCACCAAGGGGTGAAAAGAAAATCTACGTTAGACAATACTTTCATGACAATTTCCAAAACATATTTAAAGTAGAAAATCATGCTAACATTTTCTTGTTATCTAGAGAACATGATAATGTTTTGTTTACTTTATTCAATGTATTGTGTGAGTTCTTGCATATATGGATGCACACTGAATACATAATATATGTCTAAAGAAGCCATGAGAAAGCACCCCATATCTCAAACTTGAAGTCAATAGTTATGCGGACCATTTATGACAGTCTGAGATGACCCTTGTGAAAGTGTCCTTTAACCCCCCCAAAGGAGTCATGACCCACTGACTGAAAACCACTGGGCTAAATTTGCCTCAGTCCTAGGTTAAAACCAAAAGCTGCTGGTCTGGAAAATAAATAACGAAGTGAATGTTCTGTGACATTGTGCTATACTCATGAATAGCCTTCCATAAGGGTCATCAGGCTTCCTCCGATAAAAGAAGGGAGATCCACAGTGTCTTAGTCAGGGTTTCTATTCCTGCACAAACATCACGACCAAGAAGCAGTTGGGGAGGAAAGGGTTTCTTCAGCTTACATTTCCACATTTCTGTTCATCACTGAAGAAGTCAGGACTGGAACTCAAGCAGGTCAGGGAGCAGGAGCTGATGCAGAGGCTATGGAGGGATGTTCTTTACTGGCTTGCTTCCACTGGCTTGCTCAGCCTTCTTTCTTATAGAAACCAAGACTACCAGCTCAGATATGGCACCACCCACAAGGGGGCCTCCCTCTTGATCACTAATTGAGAAAAATGCCTTACAGCTGGATCTCATGGAGGCATTTCCCCAACTGAAGCTCCTTTCTCTGTGATAACTCCAGCTGTGTCAAGTTGACACAAAACTAGCCAGTACAATTGACCCCTTGTCAACAAACACATCACTAGTAAGCCCCAACCCGTAATTCTTATTCATCCCCAAGATCTAAATAACTTTAAAAGTCCCACAGTCTTTACATATTAAATGCTCAATCCTCTTAAAATATCCAGTATCTTTTAAAATACAAAGTACTTTAAAATTCAAAGTCTCTTAACTGTGAGCCTAAATAAAAAACTTCCTTCAAGAGGGAAAAATATCAGGGCACAGTCACAATCAGAAGCAAAAATCAATCTCCAACAGTCCAATGTCTAGGATCCAACTCACGATCTTCTGGGCTCCTCCAAGGACTTGGGTCACTTCTCCAGCCATGCCCTTTGTAGCACACATGTTGTCTTCTAGGCTACAGTCACCTGTACTCCACTGCTGCTTCCGTTCTTGGTTGTCTTCTCATGGTACTGCCATCGCCAAAATGTCTTCCACTGTAACTTGGCTTTAACAATAGCCTCTCATAGGCTCTCTTCATGGTGCTAAGCCTCAAATCCTTTGCATGACCCCTTCAGTCCTGGGCCATCAATTGCAACTGAGGCTGCACCTTCACCAATGACCTTCCATGCCCTCTCACAGTGCCGAGCCTCAACTGCTCTGTGTGACCCCTTCATGCCTTCAAAACCAGTACTACCTAGGTGATTCTTACACATTACCAAGTCCCACTGTAGTGCAAGGTAAAACCTTGGTTATCTCTGGAACACAGCCTTTGTGTTCTTAAAAAAAAAATTTTTTTTCCGAAGATGTCACCTCAATGATGCTGGTCTCTTAATCACCACCAATTACTTAGCTCCAGCAAACCAGCATCAATAGTCCCAGTAAGGAAAACTTTTCACCCTAGTAGTTCTGGTATCTTGTTAATCACAGCATCACAGCTGATTCTTCAGCCCCTGCTAACCAAAACCACAGAATATTCACAATCAAAACAGCAATGGCCCTGAAAGATTCTTTAATCTTCCCTCTGAAATTTCACAAGCCAGGCCTCTATCTTCTGCACTGTTCTCAACATTATCTTGCAAGCTCCTACACACCATCCCATAGAGCTCTTAACACCAAATGGATCTTCTAAGGTAAAGTTCCAAAGTCCTTCCACAGTCCTCCCCAAAACANCGTCAGGTTGTCACAGGAATACCCCACTATGCGGGTACCAATAGTCTTAGTAAGGGTTTCTATTCCTGCACAAACATTATAACCAAGAAGCAGTTGGGGAGGAAAAGGTTTCTTCAGCTTACATTTCCACATTTCTGTTCATCACTGAAGAAGTCAGGACTGGAACTCAAGCAGGTCAGGGAGCAGGAGCTGATGCAGAAGCCATGGAGGGATGTTCTTTACTGGCTTGCTTCCACTGGCTTACTCAGCCTGCTCTCTTATAGAACCCAAGACTACCAGCCAGAGATGGCACCACCCACAAGGGGCTCTCCCCCCTTGATCACTAATTGAGAAAAATGCCTTATAGGTGGATCTCTTGGAGGCATTTCCCCAACTGAAGCTCCTTTCTCTGTGATAACTCCAGCTGTGTCAAGTTGACACAAAACTAGCCAGTATACACAGACAGACATTATTCATAGAGAGATATACTGAAATATGTACCTCTAAATGAGATATCTCCATCAAACCCTTCCCGTTGGAGCTATAGGAATCCTTTGGATAAAGCAGAAGGAGACAGGGATATGGAGAACAGCAGAACAGGGCTCTCTAATCATTTTATTCATTTCCATTTCAATTGATGTTTCTTTTCCAGTTTACCCCTCCACAAATCCCCCATGCCATCACTCTTCCCCCTTTGCTTCTACCTCTATGAAGGTGCTCTTCCACTCATCAGCTCTTGCCTCACTGCTTAAGTAAGCATCAGCCTTTGCTGGGGTAACCTCCACAAGCCTCCACAGGACCAATGGCTTCCCCTCCCATTGATGTCAGATAAGGCCATCCTCTGCTACAAATGTATTTGGAGCCAGGGATCCCTCCATGTGTACTCTCTGTTTGGTGGTTAAGTCCCCGGGAGCTCTGGTGGTCAGGTTAGTTGATATTGTTCTTTCTTTCTTCAATCCTACATAGAAGTGGGGGGTCAAAATAATCATGGGAGGTAGAGAGAGGGAGGGTTCTGGGAAGGAAAGAGGGGGGAAGGAGGGGCAGGATCAGGTATTGGAAAGGACAGGAGAGAAGTATAGAGGTGTCAGGAAATCAAATAGAAATATGGAGAGGTGGGGTATGGGTGACTGGCGGTAGCCACTAGAAAGTTCTTAGTGTAAGGGACTCCCAAGACCCAACTGGATGACTTCAGCCAAAATACCCGACAAAGAGGAGATAGAACCTCTAGAAACCACCTCCTGTTAATAGGCACTGCACTCAACTGGGGGAAGGGGCCACCAACCCTTCTCAAAAATTTTAACCCAGACAGTTCCACCTCTATAACTGTGCCATATGAAGCCCTCCCAGTGTGTCATAAATCTCAGGCTGTTCAACTCCATAACTGCCTCTGTCAGTGGTGGTCATCCAACAATCCTAGTATCTCTGATATAAATGGGTCTCAACTGTTTTCCTGTCATCTCTGGAGATTCTGACCCTGCATTCATGTGCAAAAACATAGCCTTATCTATGACACTTCTGGTCCTGTGAAGCCCTTGCTACTACACCTATGCAGATACCAATAGCATATTCTCAATTCTCACAGTGGTTTAGCCATTTTCCATGGTCCCTTTAATCCTGCATCTCCCATGCTACCTGAAATGGTAACTGCAGAATCCTACACTTGATCAAATTTGGCTGCCTGCTGGAAATGCAGCCCTGGCTCTCCCCAGGTAACAACTTCTGTGTGGGGAGTCTGGAAAAATACTCTCAGAAGATTTAAAGATGTTTTTCTCTTCTTAATTACAGCTGATTTTCTACTCCCAGGTACCAAGCATTGACTGTCCCAGTAAACTGAAGGTTTCACAGCAGTGGTGCTGGTCTCTTGTTAATCAAAGCTGATTTTCTACCACAGGATGATCAGGCATTGCTCACTGTTCTGCTTTTCATAGCTTCTTCCTCAGTTCTTGTTCTTACATAATCCAGGGCTACCTTGCTGAGCAATTCCTACAGTGGACTTGGCCTTCCCATCTCCAGTCACCAATCAAAAAGCAAAAACAAGAACAAAAACAAAAGAATGAAAAATATCTCACAGACATGTTGTCTATCTGTTGGAATAATTGTCTCAATTGAAATTCTCTTTTTCTACAAAACTATAGCTTGTATAAAGATGATAAAATCCTGGCACTCCCTGTTTCACTAGAAAACTATGACTGATCAATGGTGTTGGAAATTGACTACGACACAATGTAAAGCCTCTTAAAATTATGGCAGAAGTAAACCTTGTATTTTGAAAGACATCTTTATCTCAAAAATATCCTTAATGTTTATAATTTGAAAATAGTTTGAAGTATCAAAAAAAGTCATGGCATATAACATCCACTACATGCAATCCCATTCTGTAGAAAATAACACCTCACTGAATATAGATAGAAAATTGTTGTACAAGATAATAAATTTTTAAAATTTATTCCTATATGCACCTTAAAATATTTAATACTCTCAGGTAAATTTAAGAAGCCAATTATTTTATTTAGAAATAAATTAATACTGGTTAATTTTTTAAATTATATTTTAATCATAATATTCTCCTTTCGCTTTCCTTTCTATAAACCCTGTTATATATCTTTGCCTGCTTTTTTTGAGATTACAATCATCAATTAAAAAAAAGAAGGCAAAACTCACAGATTTGCTATCTATCATTGGAATAATTGTTATTTGATGTTTATGTGTGTGTGTATGTGTGTGTACATAACTGTATTTATTATAAAACATAATCTGTTGAGTACATACAGTATTACTAGCATATATGTTTTCAGTGTTCATAATTTGGTACTTGTCTAACCAATTGTGTTTCTCTTTGGAGACACCAACCTCTATCACTAATAACTTTGTTCATTGGTCTGTAGTTCTCTTTGTAAAGAAGAGGTTTCTTGGACTTTCCCTCTATAGTTTGGCATGTATGTTGTTTAGCTCACATGTGGGCAGTCATATTGGTGATATTTTAAAGATGTTGTTTCTCTTGTTACTAGGAAACACAGCCTCACAGATAGGTTCCTGGTTCTTTGGCTCTTATAATGATTCCATCCCTCTGTACAACTCTAAGCTCAGGTTAACTCTGCTCCACTGCCACTGCAGTTCTTGGTGATCATCTCCAGTATTCTGGGATCTTCCACTGCAACTAAGTTTCACCAATAGCCTCTCATAGGCTCTATTCCTGGTGCCAAGCCTCAAGTCCTTTACATGACCCCTTCAGTCCTAGGCCATCAACTACAACTAATGCTGCAAAGCTGCACCTTCACCAGTAGCCTTTCATGGTCTCTCACAGTGCAAAGTCTCGGCTGTTCCTCATGAGCTTCACGCCTTCAAACCAGTACCACCTGGGTGATTCTGCTCTCAGAAATGCTGGCCTCTTCTTAATCACCACTAATTTCATAGCTCTAGCTAACCAACATCAGTTGTCCCAATAGTCCCTTCTATTCTGGACTCTAAAGCCAGAGCCACATGGCCAAAGCTGCTGATTTCTGCTGCTTGCAAGAGCTGGAACATGGCCCTCCTTGTTCTATTATATTGTCACTAGCTTTCTGTTTTCTAACTCCTTCACTGCCTAAACTTGGCAGTCTTAGATCTTACTCCATAGATTGATCTTGAACTCAGAGAACTGGATGCCTGTTACCAGTGATTAAAGGTGTGTACTACCACACCTGGATTTAAATTTAGCTGGGTAGGATCTTGCCCCAAAGTCTCACTCCCTTAATCTGCTATCTCCTAGAACACAGGATTCAGCTCCATTTCATTTCCTGGTGCTCTTTTAATACTCAAACCATATATTTTATATTTTTTTTTGTCTAAACTCGCTATGCTTGTTTAAATTGTTTTCCTGAGACTTAAATAGAAAAATAGTCTATGCTGGGCTTTTTTTTTTTTTTTCTGAGAATTCTTTTGTCAGTGCAATTAACATAAATCTTTTAGCCTCAGGCAGACTCTTCAGACAAGGGCAAAAGGTAGACACATTCTTCACCAAAATTCCACAAAATCAGTCTCTATGCCACATACTGAAATTCTTCTCTGAACCCTCTTGGGGCAGATCTGCACAGTTCAAATCACTCACATTGAGATAATCTTCCACATTCCTACTAGGATGGTTCATTAAGCCCCACTTAAATCATTTCATGGCTTTCCAAATCCAAAGTCCCCAAAATCTACATTCTTCCAAACAAAAGCATGGCCAGGCCGATCACAGCAGTACCCCAGTCCCAGGAACCATCTTCTGTCTTAGTTTTACTGCTATGAACAGACACCATGACTAAGGCAACTCTTATAAGGACATTTATTTGTCCCTCCTTACAGGTTGAGAGGTTCAGTCCATTAGCATCAAGGCAGGAAGCATGGCAGCACCCATGGTGCAAGCAGAGCTGAGAGTTCTACATCTTCATCTGAAGGCTGCTAGTGCAAGACTGACTTCCTGGCATCTAGGATGATGGTCTTAAAGCCCACACCCATAGTGACACACCTATTCCAATAAGGCCACACCTCCAAATAGTGCCATTTCCTGGGCTAAATATATTTAAACCATGACAAGAAACATAACAACAGACCCCCAATATGCTCCTAATCAAACTGTTGCAGGGTTAATATATACAACCTGTGCAGACATACTTCTGCTGGGATTCTGCTCCCATGTTATGATTATTCTACTGGTTTATCTCTACAAAAGAAAGACATTGCTGCCACCAAAGGCCAAATGGAACCCAACCTGCCATCTCCTTGGACCTGCCCTTGTCCAGACACATCATCTGACTGAAGATTTTTGAGACAAACAGTTGTTGAGATCAACATATGACAGCCTTGGGACCTTCCAAGTGACAAATGAACTCTCTTGACAGAGTCTAATGGCTACTGAATTTGGGGGATCTTACATGATACTAAGGAAATTGTTATGTCTATGTAGAAAAATTAAACGTTATTTAAAACTGATGTTAATACCCTCACAAACTCTGCAAATTCACTCTGAATTCTAATCCACTGAAGAATTAATTGGTTCAATAATCACTTGTCTTCTAGCCCTCCACCCTTATTACCTCTCTGGCTTATCTTATGTTACCCCTCTGGCTTGCCGTGTTTTATTTTGATGCTTACACCCCATCACACCTAATTTCTCTACAAATAACATAAAAGGCAGTCACTCCAATGATACCTCTGCTTATTAAAAAAGAAAAGAAGGACCACTGTGCCAAGAAACTTGGTAAGATTGACTAGGATTAGAAACCCCTGGCACCCCTCCCCCAGGAAGGTAGGAGTTTTCCCTGCTCCCAATCAGATTCCTGGGTTGGAACAAGTGACCATAGCACTCCACATAAGAATGTGACCTCTGGGGGCTGGTGAGATGGCTCAGTGGGTAAGAGCACCCGACTGCTCTTCCGAAGGTCTAGAGTTCAAATCCCAGCAACCACATGGTGGCTCACAACCATCCGTAACAAGATCTGACGCCCTCTTCTGGAGTGTCTGAAGACAGCTACAGTGTACTTACATATAATAAATAAATAAATAAATAAATAAATAAATAAATAAATAAAAAAAGAATGTGACCTCAAGTAGCACAGAACAGAGTTCTCCATGCTAATGAGTTACCTAAATGGGCCCTGAAGGTTTAGCCAATGAGCTTCCCTTTTCAGACATTTCATCCTGTAAAGGGTATCTAATATCTGGTCCAGCCTAAGGAAGTGGCATGCCTCAATTTTCCAAGATAATCAGTGAATAAACAATATGGGCAAGCAAGACTGTCTCTCTCTCTCTCATCAAGACCACAGTGGGGAGCATGGAGGAAGCCTTCATCTACAGAGCCAGCTGCCTAAGTCTCCCCCAGAATGTCCCTCCATGTTCCAAGACATTCATCCACTGAGCTAAGCCAGAGTTCCCCCCCCCCCAGCCCCAGGCTCATCCTCTCAGTTCCCAACTCCTCAAGATTTCTAGTGGCAACTGGATGTCCATGAGTCAGGGAACCCCAGCTTCAGTCTCAGCCTATACATTTTGCCACTCAAGCTGAGGTCCCCTATCTAGGCTGCATTCTCCAAACCCAGAGTGGTGCATCAGGGTGCTTCCTGTGTTTGGTAAATGCAGTCTAGCATTCCAAATTTCCTCTGTCGGGTCCCCACACCCCTTCTGCAAGGCAGAACACAGAACAGCGTTTTCCCTTTGCCCTCTTTTTGAATCACATGCTATCTGCAGAAATGGGGATTTCCCTTCCACTTCTGGGGATTAAGCAAAGACAATGCCAATAGACTGTATGTCTTGGATGTCTCTTAGACTGAACTGCCCAACTACTCAAGGAAAAAAGAGGCTAGTTCTTAAGATGGAGAACACAGGAGGATACATTATCTAGTAAATTAGCAGAATAGTTTATAGGCATCCCTGAAGCTGATAACAAGAGTGATATTAGAAAAAGAAAAAAGAAAAAAAAATCTGATTGGGTTTTGAAAAAAATCAGGACATACATATATAAAAGAAAATGTAAGTATGCTTACCTTTGTGTCTTCTAGAATTGTAAAAATCCTACTCTTAACATAAAAATTAAATTTGTCATGTTCCCTAAACATAACTTTCCATTCATTGAATTTATGTCATTGTTATTGTATTGTCATTATTGTTTTGTTGAAGCCTTCCAAACTTACATCGATTTTGTTTTGTTTATGAGTGTGCTAAATATTCCCTTATTTGAGTATCTAAACACTGTGCTAAAAACTTTCATGTTTTTGGGTAAACCATTAGATTTCCTATATCTTTTCCAGTTCTTCTGTGCTTAAAGAGCAAATACCAAGTGTGAATTTCAATTAGGGTGAATCTCTCTTTACCAAACAGAAATACAGTAGTACTTGACACCCTTGGAATCAAAATTAGAGGAAGACTTTGACTTCTTACAAATCACTTCTCTGGAATTGAACTGATTTCTCTAATAGTAACATGTCTGACTTAGTCAGTGTTTCTATTCCTGCACAAACATCATGACCAAGAAGCAATTGGGGAGGAAAGGGTTTATTCTGCTTACATTTTCCACATTGCTGTTTATCACCAAAGGAAGTCAGGACTGGAACTCAAGCAGGTCAGAAAGCAGGAGCTGATGCAGAAGCCATGGAGGGATGTTCTTTACTGACTTGTTTTCCCCTGGCTTGCTCAGCTTGCTTTCTTATAGAACTCAAGACTACCAGCCCAGGGATTGTCCCACCCACAAGGGGCCTTTCCCCCCTTGAACACTAATTGAGAAAAATACCTTACAGCTGGACCTCATGTAGGCATTTCCTCAACTAAAGCTCCTTTCTCTGTCATAAATCCAGCTGTGTCAAGTTGACACAGAACTAGCCAGTACAATGTCAGAGGCAATGTATAATACCGCAATGTCAACACAATCAAGAAATACACTGCCAGCAACACTTATTCTCCATGTGGATGTGGCTCAACTCCATTGGGAAATGCATAGTCACTGAGCAGATGGGGAAATCAATATCGTATTCTCCCCAACAATCTGTGATGAGCTGCTGACTTCTATGTTAAAAAAAAATTAAATGTACATGAATCAGAAAACTCTTGTGAAGTAGGTCTTAAATGTGAGATGACATATATTTGGTATCATTCTAAATGTAAAAATTTAAAGATAAATCAAACATAAATATTATACAAAAATCATATTGTATGGACATTAAGCCAAATGAACACCGCAAGAAACATGTAGAGAGAGCATGACAGTCTGTTGAGCAAATATTAAAAGCTGTAACTACATAATACTGTAGAAAAATAAACTTGAAATCTTTCATACTTGTTGGGGTCTCCCACCTCCACTAACCACTCCCCCTCCCCAGGCATACCAGAGTTGCTACCCAGATCTCCCAGAATGCAGTGTCGTCGTCATCGCTGCCCACTGTCGCTGCCCACTGTCACCCTGAACAACCACTGATGTCGTCACCGCCCACTCATTCGGACCCACCTTCCAGACACAGCTCCTCTCATGATCGGACCGTGCGCCATAGAGAGAGAGAGACAGAGAGACTCAGGGGAGGGCTAAGGGTCCTTCTTGTCTGATTAAAAAAGTCATGCTCTGATTGGCACAAACCGCCAGGGCATTCGTTTTTTCCTTGCAGCTCATTCTTATCTTAGGATGTTTAGCCCTTCAGTACGAACCCAGACCAAGGTGTTTTCTGCCCACGCAGAAACACACAAGTGACATGGCGCAGAAATACACACATACTATGGGCCACAATTGATATTTTATTACATACTGGAATTTTGGCAAAGAGTAGATTTTTGTCACTCTTGTAAACTCCCTCACAACAGATGCACAGTAAATTTATACAATAAAGAGAAACAGTGGATGAATAAGACATGAGGTTAATCAAAACCTCACCTATATTGCTTGAGTTTAAATTCATTTATGAGTAAATAAGATTCTATGGTCATATTAAAAATAAACACTGGGAACTTGATTGCTGTGTGTTTCCATTTCATTTAGAGGTAAAAGAAGTATTATTGCGTTTGTATCTGAGCCATACAAAATTAGTATTTTGTTATTGCAGGATGTAAATTTATATGAATTATATATAAAGGTTAGAAAAATGCTAGGTCACAATTTATAAACTTTGTTCATGACTTTATGATTATTCATAAAAACTTCAGTCACAAACTAATATAGATATATGGCACAGCTTAAATATCACTTTATGTATCATACAAATACTACTAAAAACACTTCATAATAATTGGTTATTTGGATATTTAAATATGATATCTCTTGAGACTCAATGTTCAGACCAAGAGTTTGGAGCTGATTTTGGTTGGCAATATTTTTTTTATTCTTTCATAATTTCCTGTGTAATTATTATTAATTATTAATTATTTCCTTACTTTTTGTTCCTCTCTTACACCAGTTTCCTTCTAATAACCACAACCTTTATTTCAATCTCTCTCTCTTTCTCTCTCTCCCTATATCTCATATTATGTACATGTTTTTTTTTGAATGTGTGTGTGTATGTTTGTATGTGTGTGTATGTGTGTGTGTGGCCCACTATACTTAATTAGGAATGATGCTGTGGACATCAATGGCAGATAAATTATTTTCTTGAGCAAGTCCAATTTACCAGTAAACACATAATTGAAGAACATGGCTCCCCTCTCAGAGTAACCATTAAGGACTTAACAATTCTCAGATGCTATGTATTCCTCCCTCTTCACCCACTGTGGACTACTGATATAGTATACCAAGGCTTACACAAGCAACCACTGCCATGACACCTTAGGTAGACCTGGCATGCAGTGACCTTGCAGAGCATTCTGTCATACCTTCTAGAACCTTCCTCATTATGGTGGTTCATTAGAAGTGGTCATCATTGGGAAGAGAGGACCCTTGGTCTTTCAAACTTTATATGCCCCAGTATAGGGGAATGCCAGGGCCAAGAAGTGGGAGTGGATGGGTAGGGGAGCAGGGTGGAGGGGAGGGTATAGGTGACTTTTGGGATAGCATTTGAAATGTAAATGAAGAAAATATCTGATAATAAATAAAAAAAAAATTCCCCCCCCCAAAGAAGTGTTCCTTGAGTTTTTGACTGGAGAAATGGATGTCCTATGAATATTTTAATAAAATTATATCTTATTTTGACAATTTTCCTGATGCCTATTATTCTAATTTTACTCATGACCAAGTTATCAGTTTTGGTTTTGATTTTGCATGTATGTATGAGTGATTCTGTTTTGGTTTTTATTTCTTTGCTGCAGATTGATTATCAGACTTTGCACAAACTGAGAAAGCACTTTAATACTTAGCCATATGCCTAGCCAAAGTTTGACTTTTGTTGTATGATTTCCTTAAATTGTAATACTATAGAACATTTAATAATATGTGTTTTAATGTTGTCATGTGTAAAAAATAAAAGCCTCATACAAAAAAGGAAAATAAAATTATTATGAAACTCTGGGAGATTTAATAAGGAGTTTATATTTTTTTTCTTTTCTACTCAAAGATGGTTATGTTGGAGTCACATTAAAAATGTATTTCTATGAAAATAAAACTGTAAACACACTTGCATCTGAAGACTGTAAGTTTAATGAAATAAAATTTCAACAATGTAAAAGGCAATGCGAAAAGTTCCATCTATTACTAAACAAAGGATGGAACAAAATCTAATATACTTCCCTGTGGATGTTCAGCATACTGATTGAGCACACATCTTGTGTGGTAAAAGAGGAAGGATAAAATATGCAGGTTTCGCATCTACCTATTATTTATACTAACATCAAAGATGTAGCATGAAGAGGGCAGTCAGATCTTGTTAGTCCTCACTAATTTCTATTAATGTCTGGACAATGAAACCAAGTAGCTATTCATCATGGTTAAAAGAGTGAATTAAAGATAATTTTATATATGCATATATACATATACATACATGTATACATACATATATTTTCCCCCAAAGGGCACATACTCCACTATGTTCATAGCAACCCTATTTATAATAGCCAGAAGCTGGAAAGAACCCAGATGTCCCTCAACAGAGGAGTGGATACAGAAAATGTGGTACTCATTTATTCTTTCAATTACATATTTTCCTAGATTGACTCTGACTTGAAACATAGCCTATCTTATAAATTTAATATGTCTTAAGTCATTCACATTATGTAGTCAGTCAATGGGGCATTAAAATGTTAAGTCTATGCAAGAAAAATCCTTAGTGAAATCAACGAGAAGGAAAGTTAAAAAGTCATTTGTAGTTAATAAATATATAACTATTGTGTATTGATATCTGGATGTGTCACTGAGAAAATTGATGTGTAATAGAAATGTATCTATTGAGAAACATAATTCTCCACTGGGACATATCCACTTCTAAGGCCTGTCTTCTCCATGCAGGTCCATAAAAGGGCAGGGCCAATTTCCATGGGGTGAGTTCAGTAGCAGTGTGATATCATTGGTATGCTGTTGTAGCTTTCTCAACCTATGACAGTTTTCCAAGTGAAAAACAGAAAATATGGTTCCAGCTTTTTCAGGAAATTTTTACTCTTTCTTAGTTTCTTTCTTTCTTTCTTTCTTTCTTTCTTTCTTTCTTTCTTTCTTTCTTTCTTTCTTTCTTCCATTCTTTCTCTATTATTATTATTATTATTATTATTATTATTATTATTATTATTATTATTATTACTGTTATTAATTTAAGGGTGAATTCTGAACACTTTTACTTTCACTGATGCACTTATCCCGATATTTTAAGTTTTTCTAGTATTCAAGTGAGTGAATGAATACTTCATTAATGCTTATTTTATTTTTGATTTGTTTGTCTCCTTTGAAAGCTTATCTTGTCAGGTAGAGTTCCTGATGAGAATGAATATATTAAAAACGAGGCAAGTAAAAGAATAGAACTGAAAGAATAAGTGAGGAGTGTGATTAAAAGCAGGCATTTAAGAGAACACACTAATAAAACCAATAGTTAAATTTTTTATAAGATCCTTGATGCTAATAAACCCTACATACAGAGTATAGCAAAGTTAGGAGACAAGAGTCAATTATAAAGTTCCATTTCTGAAATGAGAAGCATTCCATTCTGTAAATCAACCACATTTTCTTTATCCATTCTTAGCCTGAGGGACATTTGTTTGCTTCAAATATCTGACTGTTATGAATAAGGCTGCTATGAATTTGGTGGAGCATGTGTCCTTGTGATATAGTGCAGTATCTTTTGGGTATATGCTCAGGAGTGGTAGAGTTGGGTCTTCAGGTAGAACTATTTCCACTTTTCTGAGAAATCGCCAGATTGATTTCCAGAATGGTTGTACCAGTTTGCAATGCCACCAGCAATGGAGGCGTGTTCCCCATCTTACATATCCTTACCACTCTGTGCTGTCCCTTGATCTTTTGATGTTAGTATTTCTGCCAGGTATTAGGTCGAACCTCAGGGTCATTTACATGTTCTTCATGATTCAGATGTGTAACATTTCCTTAAGAGCTTCTAAGCTATTTGAGATTCCTCTGTTGAGAACTCTGTGTTAGCTCGGTATCCCATTATTAAATTAGGCTATTTAGGTTTTTGTAGTCTAACTACTTGATTTCTTTATGTATTTTGGATATTAACCCTCTGTCAGATGTAGAGTTTGTCAATTTCCTAATTGGTAGGCTGTTGTTTTCGCCTATTGATAGTGTCTTTGCCCCACAGAAGATTATTCAGTTTTAAGAGGTCCCATTTATCAGTTGTTGATCTGAGCCATTGGTGTACTGTTCAGAAAATTTTCTCCTTTGTCAAGGTTATTTCCCACTTTTTCTTATATTAGAATCAGTGTATCTGTTTTTATGTTGAGGTTCTTGATCTATTTCAACTTGAGCTTTGCACAGGATGATAAATATGAATCAATTTGAATTCTTCTACATTCAGACTGTCAGTTAGATCAGCACCATCTGTGGAAAATGCTTTCAATTTCCATTGTATGGTTTTGGCATCTTTGTCAAAATTATTGTGTCCATAGGAGTGTTGGTTTATTTCTGGGTCTTTAATTCTATTTGATTAATCAACCTCTCTGTCTTTATACAACTACCATGCAGTATTTACCTTCATGGCTCTGTAGTAGAGCTTGAAGTCAGGTACATTGTTTCTTCCAGAAGTTATATTATTCAGAACTGTTTTGGTTATCTTGGATTTCTGTTTTGCCATGTGAAATTAAACATTGCTCCTTCAGTGTCTGTAAAAAAACATGTTGTAATTTTGATGCAAATGGATAGAACTAGAAAATATCATCCTGAGTGAGGTAACTCAGACTCAAAAGGACATACATATTATGTGCTCACTGATATATGGATATTAGCCAAAAAGTACAGAATACCCATGATACAACCCACAGATTCTAAGAAGTTAAACAGGAAAGAAGACCCAAGTCAGGACATTTGAATTTCACTTAGAAAGTGAAACAAAATAATCATGGCAGAGTGCAGGAGGGCCTTGGGTGGGAGAGGAAAAGCAGAGGGATAAATGGGGGCAGATCAGGTATGACAGGAGACAAGAGAAAGGCCCAGAGGCCTTTATATGCTACTGTCGGTGGGTCAGGGTGGGGGTAACCTCTAGAAAGTCATAGACCTGTGATGGCGGAGGCTCCCAGGACTCAACATGGACAACCTATATCAAAAAGCCCAACAGTGGAGATATGGAACCTGACCACCTCCAGTAATCAGATAGAACCCCCAGTAGAGGGATGTGAACACCAACCCAGCTACAAAACTTTTGACGGAAAATTGCTCCTATCTAAAAGAAATGCAGGGACAAAAATGAAGTAGAGACTGAAGGAATGACAAAAACAGTAACTGGCCCAACTTGGCACCCATCTCTTGGGTGGGCACCAATATCCAACATATTACTGATGTTATGTTGTGCTTTCAGACATGAGCCTAGTATGACTGTCCTCTGGGAGGCTCTGTCTGCAGCTGACTGAGACAGACAGATGCAGATACTCACAGCTAAGCATTGAAAGGAGGTCGGTTTCCCCTATGGAAGAATTAGGGGAAAGATTAAAGGAGCTGAAGGGGATGGCAATCCCATAGAATGAGCACCAATGTCAACTAAGCTGGACTTCTGGGAGCTCCCAGAAACTCACCAACCAAAGTGTATGCATGGGTTGGCACACATGTAGCAGAGGGCTGGCCTCAGTAGGAGAGGCTGCACCTAATCCTGTAGGACCAAGAGTGGGAGAATAAAAGGGGGCTCCATCTCAAAAAGGATGAATGGAAGAACTATGTGATAGGGGACCAGGAAGGGGACAACATTTGAGATGAAAATAAATAAAATAATAAGAAAATATACATGGATTGCTATACTAATTAAAAAAAATAAAGGAATGTAAGTACAGAGATATTCCCTGCATTACTCTTTGCTTTTGAATCTATTTATAATTTTCCCATAATAAGTGTTAAATTAAACAGGAAAAAAAGTAATAAGTGATTTCAGCACAGGTTTAAACAACTAAAAGATACAACTGTGACATATGGTAATGGAAAAGGTTATTGCTGTCAACTTTGTGAACCAAGCTCCATCTCTCAGACCCTCATTGAGGGAAAAAAAGAGGACAGGCTTCATAAAGTTGTCCTCTTATTGAAGATATAAGCAGGGCTGTCTCTACACACACGCACATGCACACACACGTGCATACACACACACACATACACAAACATACTAGAGCAGAAGGTGAGAGAGAGAGAAATATAGATCAAATGAATGAATATACATAGGTAAAAACACAACCAAATCAGGATTATTATAAAGAAATTGATACTAATTCCTTAGATTACAAGGGAAGAAGGAATTTCCAGACTAGAGATTCTATAGAAAGAATAAATCATGTGGATACATGTTGATCAATGTAATAGAATTGAAAACTCAGAAATAAAACCACACACGGGCACTTGATTTTTATAAAGAAGGCAAACATATACAATGGAAAAAAGAAAGCATCTTCACTCTTGTGATTGAATTAGGGGAAAGCTGGAAGAAGCTGATCCTGTAGGAGGACCAGCAGTCTCAATTAATCTGGACCCCTGAGATCTCTCAGACACTGGACCACCAACCAGGCAGCATACACCAGATGATATGAGGCCCCCAACACACATACATTAGAGGACTTCCAGGTCTGGGTTCAGTCAGAGAGGATGTACCTAATCCTCAAGAGACTGGAGGTCCTGGAGAGTTTAGAGGTATAGTGGGGTGGGGGTGTGGGTAGGGGTGGAGTTGGAGACATTCTAGTGGAGACAGGGAAGTGGAGAGGAGGTCTGGGATATGGAACAGTCAGGGAGTGGTCCTGGAGGGGAATAAATATGGAGTTTAAAATAATAATAATAAAAATCTGTTTGGTTTAATAAATCTTATATCAGATCATAGCATTTTATACAACTTCTCACTTTGTTCAAGTTTGAAAATTCCCTTAACTACAGTAGTTTAGTTGTTAGAAGTAGTATAACTTTCTTCTTTGGATTTTTGAACTGCTAGCCCAGTGGACACCCAGTAATAGCTGCCAGGGGAGAAGTGAATATATTGTCAACTATTCTTCAATTGAATAGAGTGATGCACATCTGAGTGATGCACATTTGAGGGCCATAAATAAGAAACAACAACAACAACGACAACAAGAAAAACTCCTTCCATTTCCTGTCCCACACACTGACTGTTCTATAACTACCCAGCTTCTTAGCAAATGTCTTGTTCTGAGTCAATTGCTTTCTTTTCTTTCTTTTCTTTTCTTTTCTTTTCTTTTCTTTTCTTTTCTTTTCTTTTCTTTTCTTTTCTTTCTTTTCTTTTCTTTTCTTTTTTTTTCTTTTCTTTTCTTTTCTTTTCCATCAAAACCCTACTACTAAGGTTCCTCATGAAAATAGAGAAGTTGTAAATAAGCATTGAAAAATTCAATTCAATAATGTAAAGGTAACACTGCATTTATTGACATGTAAACTTTACCTAAGGAATCCAAGACCCACTAGAAGCCATACCCATGTGATTCACATGAAATGAGCAAAAAATATTAAGACTAATGGCCAAACACTGTAATCTAGCAGAAGGCTTCATTAAAAGTGTTAGCAATGTAGGACGAAAAGAAGTTCATTCACATGATATAGAGTATCTGTGATAGACTGACAGCTAAATAGTAGGTAATGATGACAGTCTCAACAGTTAGAAACATGTCAAATCAGACATACCTACATGTACTTGCTTAAGACAGCACTGTGCTGTAATTTCTAAATAAGTAAACGATAGACAGATAACCAATAGGAAATCAATGAGTAATGCTTTCTTTGCATGAAATACAAGAATTTTTTACATCCCAGGAATGTTAAATGACCTTGAAATTTTAAAAGAGGTATGTTGTAGTGAGATGACCTTACCTTTAAAACATAAATTTCCATGTTTCTCATGGATAGAGATGTTACATGTAAAATAAAAAATTCCATAAATTGTTATAAAGATTACTGTTAGTTCATCCTGAAGATGAAAACTATAACCATATGAGATAATTATAAATCAATTAATACTATTAAATTCTCTCAATCATAAATTCAACAATAATAAAGAGAAAAGTAAATATAACAATATAATATAAATAAGAGTTAAGGTAAATAACAATTGAAATATTCAATGAACTTTGTTGTTAAATGACTTTTCTTTCTTTTGAATAATAAAATAATAAACTCATTTCTACTTTGAACTTTTCATGCACTTACAGAACATAGAGTGGTAATATTCATCCTCCACTAAGTCCTGCCAGAAACCACTAAGCTCTACAACCTATTTTCTTTCCCATGAGATGCATTCAATCCTTTTTACTGTCATTAAGGCCCTCTGATTCTAATCAGTGAAGCCCATAGACACAGGCTTGGGGCCATCCAAGCAGCCTATCAGTGCTTCCAACCTTAAAGCGGAATGATATTCCTTACACGAGCAAGCAAATGCCAGTAGGTCCACATAGAAGTATAATATTCATTATAGTGCGGTTTTTATGGAAAATAAAATTTTCATTTGGAGATATACCAAAGAGTTATTTCTATGACATGAATATATCATTTTGTAATGATAATTAATCTTTATTGTATTTCCAAAGTTCTTACCATATTAGACCATTTTCTCTTCTTTTATAAGAAAAAGAAAGTGTTCAACATGTGTACACTCATTCTGTAGATAAATGACTGTTTTACTATGAGTAAAGATAGTTGCCTAGTTATTCATGTTACTGAATTAAGCACAGAGTTAAATAATCACACAAAATAATCCGGTAAATACAATCACTGTGCAACTAAGAGCTATAAAGCAGATATTTTCCCAAAATTGACTTAAGAAAAAAGAATCAATTTTCTGTACCCATAGCCTTATTAAAGGACAATTCAGAATAGCTGTCAGATGTGCATATAAAAATTCATTAAAATAGACAAGGACAAAATCACCAACAGTATTATGACATCAACAAACACATTAAAAGCTTTCCTCTTTATGTTTGTCGCTATTTTAACTAATTGAGAGATAATTCCTCTCTTTTAGTAGCTTCTGAAGGTGAATGGGTCTTTTTTTCTGTGGGCTTTATGCATCTCTTGTTGCCTGGCAACTCTCAATCACAGCTGCTCCACCTTTTATTTCACTAATCATCATCTAATTGCATTTGCAAATTTAAGCACTCATTTTGTTTTTCAAAACATTTTTATCTCTGCAAAAGTAAAATTATTGTTTAAGAAGAATATACTGAAATGTTGCCAATCTATACTACTTTACTTTAAAAGCTTAATTTGCATGTATGCTATGTTACTTTACTGAGTCAACCAGAAACAATTAAAAAGTATAGAATTGACTAGTCTATTTTCATCTACACTAAAATTATGACATAAATCTTATATTTCCATCAAACTTACCTTGTTTTCCTTAAGTTTCCATGGTGAGAATATTGCTTCTGATCAGTATGAATGAAACATGAATCCTTAAAATAGTTTTTACATTTCTATAGGAAACACTGCTCACATACAGTTCATACATTCACCCCGATTTTAGAAAGCTGTCAATATTCTGGATAGACAAGTGGAAGTTTGCATTTTGTGTGAGAGAATCCTTAGCTTCTCATGAAAACAGAGATGAAGAGATCTGCATGGTGATGAGGCAAGATTTGATTGTACATGAATAAACCAAAGGTTTTGTAAGTAAATACCTTCAAATCCTCAACCTGTGGACGGATGACTTTGATATTTTTAAGTACGGTGTTTTGTTTGTTCGGACGGTTTTCTGCAAAGCAGTATGTTGAGATGTGCTTTCCTTCACATCCTTCTGTCGCCTCTGTTTCCTTGTCCTCTGTTCCTCTGTTACTCATCTGTAAAAGCATTATTTGGGCCAGACCTGCTTTGGTGGGACTAAACTCAGATTGTACTATGTAAAAAGGTTTATAAAATTCATTATTATTAATTGTGGCATAGATTTTTTAAAAATGGCAAACCCGTTATGTTAATAAACCTCTACCTACCTTTAATATATTCACTGCTACACATGTCTGCTAGAAAACACAAAGAATGAATAACATTTTTATATGACCATACTTAAAAAACACAGAAAAAAATAACAGAAAACTAAAAAGTACTTCAGATAATAAATATGATGCTTCACAAAAATTAATGTAAAACATGTCCTAATCCTATACTATTTCTTACATGTTACTTAGGGTCTGTAGACTTAGAAATACTGTGCAGTGATCTGATCACAGAAAAAAATATATGTAAATAGAGGTGAATAAGACTCTTTCTTGCTAATCAAACTCAAGGGCCAGCCTATAATGAAGCCACTTGTGGAACAATTTTCCACTTGTTGGTAAAACTACAAACCTTCAATATAAACATCTTAGCCACTAAATATTAATCTCTGAATTCTAGAAATACAAAATGCAAATTTGAGCATAGTTTCTCAAGATTTTGGTCATAAGACAATATTATACCTATATACTCTTTTTTTATAAAGCTCGGATGCCCAAACAATTTAGTGTTCATTCAAGTTAGCACTTGAAGCTAGAATCCGCCTTTCACCCAATTGAAAAGTAGCATGCTAACTTTAAGAACTTCCATTTATTAAATGATATGATTGTCCCAGTTAGAGTTGCTATTGCTGTGATGAAACACCATGACAAAAATGCAGAAGATTTTGGCTTATACTTAAAAAAAAAAAAAAAAAAATCACTGTTCACTGTCAATGGAAATCAGGGCAGATACTCAGTCAGGGCAGGAACTTGTAGGAAGCAGCTGAGCAGAGGCCATGGAAGGTGCTGCTTACTGATTTGCTCTTCATGGCTTGTTCAACCTACTTCCTTATAGAGCTCACCAGCCTGAGGATGATCCACTCACAACGAGCTGGGCTCTTCTCCACCAATCACTAATTAATTAAGAAAGTGTCCTCCATCTAGATTCTTTGGAAGTGTTTTTCTCAGTTGGGTTTCCTTTCCTTAAGACAACTCCAGTTTGTGTTAAGCTGTCATAAACTAAAACACACATAGATTAAATCTTAAAACAATTCTTGCATCCTACTTTACATGAATATTTTTTCTTAAGCTGCTTTGTTTGTCTCTCAAAATCCCTATTTAAAGGGTGGGTTGGGGAGCAGGGCAGGGGGGAGAGTATAGGGGACTTTCGGGATAGCATTTGAAATATAAATGAAGAAAATATCTAATAAAAAATTAATAAAATAAAATGTATAAATTCCGGTAAAGTTCATCTTTAGTTTGTTTCTTCCTCCTATTGCAGTATTTATTGGAGAGAATCTGCTTTTTTTTTCTGATTTAATTTTGCACTAATTTATTAGTCTTTTCATTAGGGACTTCATGAGTTTTCAAAATGCTACCCCATCTCAGACTATTATTTGACCCTGTTTAATTATTTTCCATTAAATATATTGCTCAAGGAAAATTCTGTAAATCACAGGAGAGAAATATTATCTCTCCACCAGAAATTTCATTTTGTATAAGGAGAAAGCAGAGCAGATCTACTAGCCTTAAGATGCCACAAAATATCACAAAGGATTTTGCAAAAAGCATCTTTTTGTGATTTGGTGATTACAAGGTTATAGAACATTTAAAGTGTACTGTATTTTATATAACAACATATATGAATGAGGATGCATATTGATTTTTCATTAATGATGATGCACTTAACATATAACCAATAACATTGAAATAAATCTAGACAGCCTAGCATGTACCAGAAATTATTAAAACTAAAGACAGCTGGATTTTATTCAGAGAAAAAAGCAATCAGGTAAACTTCAGGATCTAATAATGACAAGCTCTACAAGGAACTTCAGACTAGGAGATAGGATCTGAATGTTTTCGTAAATGTACTTAGTAGAATAATAACAAAAGAATAACTGTACATCTTAAACATCAGTAATGCGTGGTTCTGTTTATGTCTTAACCTTTCTGGATGGAGAAACATACAATATTTAGATAATTGAATATAAATATAGAATGAAAAAATTGCAAATGATTTCAACAGTACAGCACAATTCCTCTCTCTCTGAAGGAAGTGAACAGTTAAAGCTGTATTTAAATAATACTTTATATCCACGCTTTATAAAACTAAGCTGTAGATGAGCAGTTTAGTCATCATATGATTCCCTGAAAAACTGGAGCACAGGCTGTTCCTGAGCTTGCTGCCTCCCTACCTGCCTGTGAATCCCACACCCTCAAATGGACTGCCTTGTCTGAGCTCAGTGTGTGTGTGTGTAGTGTTAGTTGGGAAAAGTGACACCCACAGGAGGTCTGGGAAGGTGGGGAAGGACTTGTATACTATACAGGGGTACTGAGAGGAGAGGAAGGGTTAAATATATATATATATATATATATATATATATATATATANAGAGAGAGAGAGAGAGAGAGAGAGAGAGAGAGAGAGAGTAAGATTATAATGTTAATTGTCTATTGTTTAATTGGGAATTAAATTTAATTGATTGTTTTATTTTAAAGCTATATTACAATTTAAATCTAATAAGATTAAAATTATAATAAATATATCTAATAAACTATTTTAGAATGTGTAAATCATATTTAAACTCCTCATCCCTATAGGATAAAATTATATGGGTACAAATTATCAAATAATTAAATATTCTCAGAAATGCAGAATTTAGATGAATATTATTTATAAAGAAATATTAGATAATTATATACAGTTTAAATATCTCCATAACAGAGCTTCCTGAAACCAAAGATAAACTTAGTGAAACAGGAACTGTAATTACAGATATGTTTCTGAAGGAGAATATTCAATGACAACTGTATTAACTTATTTCAACTTACTTACATAGGTGGCATGATAAAATTTCTGTAGCCAGAGGGGGAAAAATATATCATGTCATATTCACATAAAACATCAATTAGTATCTCTGCTGAGTATAGAAAAACATTAAACATTCTCAAAACATTTAGGTACTCACAAAATAGTACACTTGTATGTACATTGTTTATCATGCCTCAAAACATTTGCACCAGTAATAGGAGAGATGAGTATATATATATATATATATATATATATATATATATATATATATATATATTGCTGACATGAGCAACATGTCAAGGACCCAATGCCTGAGACCCATGGGGATAGCAAGTCTTCTCCTTGTCTGAATACTGGCGTAGACCATGTATGAATAAAATATCAGGCATAGATTTCTCTTCCTGAGAATCTTAGCCTAAGCATGCTCCTTCAGATATAAACTGCTGAGATTAGCTAACCTGCCTCATTGTTTATCTGTATAAAATAAAAACGCTGAATTTCTAGGCTGCTGGAGCATCCCCATCAATATGTAGAGCCCACCCAATGCCAGCTTTTCTGTACATGTTCTGTCATCTCTTCATACCCAGTGGGACCAGTAAGATCCACCCAAAACTGGGTTGGAGGCAGCTGACTCCTAGATTAAAATCAGTTGTGCTAAAGGGAAAGTTCAATCAAGCGAGTCACAGATATTGGATCATGTTCTTTGTGTTTTCATGAAGGAAACCAGTAATAGATGAAGCATCTTCAGAACTTTTTTATTCTTATTGTATCTCAGAGTTTACACACCATCCATAACTGAACACCCCCTTCCCTGCCCCCCATAATCTTTTAGCAGGAATCTAGCAAGTTCTAGCCAGTTCTTGGCTTGTAACATTATTACTATCATATTTTAGAGTGTGTGTTTTACTTTGTATGCCTTGTGTCAAGCTACCATGAAATACAACCATTATGTACAACAGAAACGAAAACTCCACATGACTCTCTCGTAATAATTTTCTGCATCATAATACTACAACATGCAGTATCTCCAAAGAATATCCATATTCATTTATAGAATTTAATTTGTCAGTTTTTGTGTGATACCATTTTATGTCCTTACTCTCTTGATATATAATATGGTTTTATATTTCATTAGTTTTGAACTATTAAGTAATATTAGCTATTTTGCTGTTCAATATTTATATTGAACCTTTTAGATTGATCTTTTAAAATAGTTCCTCTAAACAACAAATAAAAGTTATGATTCTATAAGAAATAATCTCATTGATTCTAGATATTTTACAAATATAAGAGGAACATTTAAAAGCTTGAATTAAAATGTATATATTTTTTTCAGTTTGATATACAGGTAATGTGAAACCAGGCATCTTGTTCAGTGGTATGAGATTAATTCTTTCATTTTCAGTCCTTTGCTTATCTTGGTACCCACTCTGTCTAATCATTTGTTTTCTATAAATTCTATCCTATCTCATTTTTTAAAGTTGTAACAAGATAATTGTATTGTTGGCTTTAATCTATCGGTTGTTCCAATGTCTCATTCAATGGTCCCCA
This sequence comes from Mus pahari, assembly GCF_900095145.1. Classification (NCBI taxonomy): domain Eukaryota; kingdom Metazoa; phylum Chordata; class Mammalia; order Rodentia; family Muridae; genus Mus; species Mus pahari. The sequence continues at coordinate 74,003,558 of NC_034601.1, forward strand.
AAAGTTAGGTAAAGGTAACTGGGCTCTTGCTCCATAGATTGAACTTATTCTGCACATTCTTTGAATTTCATGGTATTTTGTCTTTGCTCTTTTTTACTATTAGCTCTTAAAGTAAACTTCCTGTAGTATATATGCTTTGTAGCAGGGCAGCTTCCCTCCTTGGGAAGTTTGCATAGTACCTTCTTGTACCAGGAAAGCTGTTCCTCAGGGGAAAAGGTTTGGGAAAATGATGCAATTATATTGTAATCTCAATACTTAAAATAAATAAATAAGAAATGGGATCACAAAATATGTAGGTTAAAAAGTAAGCTTTGTTATTGTAATCAGGGAATTTCTGAAAGAAGACCCCAGACTAGAATAGTATGCAAAGACAAAGAGTGTTTATTCTTCAGAAAGTCAACAGGAGGGGGTCAGGCATCCAAGCAAAATGGCCACCACAAGGGAAGGAGGGAAGCCCCTAGGTCCCTTTTGAAGCCAGTTAGGATTTTCCAGTTGTAGTTGAATCAACTTCATCAAGACTGGTTGAGTTTATAGCATGGGGCATTTTTACACATTGGTTCATACATTGAGGGAGAGTTACCTTATACGGACCTTTTCATATCTGCTTGAAGCCCCTGGCCAGTTGTGGGAGCAGTTGCTGATTGACTGTCCTTTTTCTTTCTTCCTTTTCTTCCTTCCTTCCTTTCTTTCTTTCTTTCTTTCTTTCTTTCTTTCTTTCTTTCTTTCTTTCTTTCTTTCTTTCTTTCTTT
>NC_034601.1:74004851-74009188 GCF_900095145.1 Mus pahari
CATGGGTATTTTTTTCCTATTCTAAGGAGGAATGAAGTATCCACAAGTTGGTCTTCCTTCTTCTTGGTTTTCTTGTGTTTTGCAAAACTGTCCCTTTTCTGTGTTTTTTGTTTTTGTTTTTTTTTTGTTTGTTTGTTTTGGGTTTTTTGTTTTCTTTTTTCTTTTCCCAGAGGGCTGGCTGCCCTTCTGGAAAATTGAAGCTTAAAACCTAACATGACTGCGTGTTTTAAAATGGGGTGAGTTAGGTTATCTCCATAGTAATAATATGTCATACAATGTTAACTCCAAGATTCACCATTGTAAAAGAGTACCACAGGTCATTAACTGTCACCCTAGTGGCCTAGTGATGGCCTAGTGTTGGTACAAGAACAGATAGATAAGGAGAGCAACTCTCTAGCATTGATTGTAGAATTTCTTCAGATGCCATATTGCTCTAAAACTGACAAATTCTGGTATTGCTTTCAGTACAAAAATAGATGAAATCAGTTGGAAGAATTTTCAGCACTCAGTCAGTTGGTAAATAACTAGTCTTCTAATCTTCACTGAAATCCCATGAAGACCTAACCCCCCCCCCCATCCTCACATATTTCAAAGGCTAAAGGACTTGAAATCCTTGAAATCCTTGAAATCCTTGCATAATTGGGTTCAAGAGGCTGATTTCTCTCTCCACGTGAAACCTGGGATTGCCTCTGATTAAGATGCCTGTGCTATAATTAATGTTAAACAGATTTCTAGGGCCTGGGATGGTGCTTTCCTTATCATTTTTTTTATTCTTTTATTCCTACAATAGCTGTGTTCTGAATTCTCCCTTCATCTAGAAAACAAGTCTCCCTGCTAAACATATTGTTCCCCCTAGTTTGACAATGTTTACCTGTTTCCTGAAGTTTATGTTGTGATGGCATGTTGAGTTGTTAATGGAATCCAGCCTGACATGGAAAAATCAAGATATTATGAAATCTGTTTTCTCAGTTGGAAAACTATGAATAACAGGAGAGACCAGGATTAACTCTGGGGATGGATTTTAACATAAAGACTGAAGTTATAAATACTAAGGCAGTTCAGGTTCATTTTGGTTATCTTGTTTTCTATTACTCCTTCTGAATATCACTCTTTTTAAGTTTTTTTCTTGGAAAAGTCATTGATTTTTTAAATAATTTCCTTTATACTAAGCATCATGTCTTGTTGCTCACAGCGTACATGTAGAATTTTCAATGCACTCACTCGAAAGAGCTTCCCCAATGCAATTAAAGGAAATAAATGTCTGGGATCTACCTTCTGAACTAAAGGACAGAACTGCAAGTGGTGAGCCAGGAGTTCACAGAACTCCAGGGAGATGCCATTTTCTTCCACATCTCCATGTACTAACTCCATTGTTGCTATGTTCTAGAATTTAGAACATTCTTGGAACCTAAACTAGTGTACATTGCACAACAAGAAGAACAGCATGTAAAGAGAAAGGTCACTTAAACATATTTCATATGTGAATCTTAAATCATCACTACTTGGATTACTGAAATTATTTTTAATACACCTAATATAACATTTGTGATATTCTTGTTTCAGAATTTATAATTGAAATATTTATGTGATGATTTTCTCCCTAAATTACATACTGCAAATCACTTTTGTTATTTCCAATCATTTGACAAATGAAGAAACAACCAAATAAAAATACATTCAAATATCATCATAAAATCCCTCAACTGTGTAGAGGCTTTCTGGTAATGTAATTTTGACCCTTAAATTGCAAAGAAAATCCTTCTGAAGTTTTTAAAATTTAAATTAAGGCACTAAAAATCCAACATACTTACCATTGCTTTGGTTCTTAAAACTAAGTGTCCTTTGAAACTGTAAAGTCAGCAGTGTGTTTGAAGTCTCAGACATTTTTGTCGCCATTTCAAACATATTGTCGACCATATAAAAGGTTATGCTTTGCCCTGAGTCCATTCATAGAGAATTCTGATTGATGTCAATGGGAGCCATGTGCAAAGTTTGCAGGCACTGTGTAGTTTGAAACTTTATGGTGTTTTCAGAATATCTTTGAAGTTGAGTTTCTGTGGAAAAAAAATACAAAGTTTAGAAAGTAGTTCTGCAGGGCTTATTCTTATCCACTGAGAACATGTTTAGATTGCCTGCTTAAAATGCAGAGCTAGGCTGGAATTCCATAAATGGAGCATGCATATGGAGTGAATGATTGCAAAGGGATTATTCCCATTGAGTTCAGTTGCTAGACTTGGGGACTACATTATTAAGATCTCTTGACCCTGGGAGCCTGCTTTGTTTTTATACATCAGGGTTTCTACTGCATTCTGAAAGGTAGATATTGCTATTAATTTTAATGACAAAATTAAATTAATTTCTAGCACTGATATTTTCAATACTATCTAAACAAAAGAAATATTGAAGTACCATTGAGTTGACAAACTCATAGCAAACTGATTTTATATTATCACGTTGAAATATATAAATTTGAAAGAAGAATTCTTAATTGAGATCTATTTTGACAGTTAAAATCATATTATTTAAGGGTAACTTAAAGGAGAAGGATGAAAATCACTTTAGGTGAAAGTCAAAATATGATGAAGCTTACAAGTCACTGCTGAATCTGAAATATTATTAGTGTTGAACCCTTCTGCACCAAGGTTCTCATTGCAAGATACAACTGACATTTGTCAAAGTCTCAAGTCTCAACCTTTGCATTCTAGATAACTACACTATTCATTTTCTAGTATAATTACTTTGTATTTAGATTTTCTGATTTTTTTTTCTAGAAAGTCTCTGTGACTTTGACACCTGGAGTAATTTGCACAATGCAGGCTCAATACTCCTGACAGCTCATCTAGCAATAGCTTGCTGATCTATCTCCTTGAGACAGAGGAAAGTGCTGACATAGCACTCAAGAACTCTGGCTTCTTTTGATGAGAAAAATAGCAGCGGTGATTTTTTAGCCAGGAAATAAACTTTCATCCTACTAGATGTTTCTGGATGAGTAGGAGGCAACATTAATATATCTAAAGAAGAGAAACTACAAAGGCTAATAAAATAGAAGTAGGAGGTGGGCATTTTCCTTAACTTTCCTCATTAGAGACAATAGAAACTCAGCACCTTTTCTCTCTCTTAATTATTCTCAAAATGAGTTATTCGTAATTGGGATACATGACTATTAATTTTATTTAACTCAGTGAAATTGCACCTTCTTTCATGCCATATTATCCAAATGAATTTTCAGATTAAACCAGTCTGACTTTTCGTTAAGTTCCAAGGATTCCCACTGAAACACAGTTGGAGAGAGCACTTCCCTATATGTAAAATATACCTATACATATGCATAGAAATCTACATACATATACAATTATACTCTCTCTCCACCTATATATCTATAACCATATCAATAATAGATATATCAATATCAACAGATACAGATATTGTATTTGTGCCTCTTGGAGTTTGGATATGGATTATTCTAGGCACAGAAGAACAGGTCTTAGTCACATTTAGAAGGGATGAACTAGGTTGTCTCATTTGTTTTCCCTTTTCCTAGCAACCATGACTCAGACAGGCCAGCTGCTCTTTACTCTGTCAGAGTAGTTGAACTCAAAAATACATTTGGCAGCTGAAATTTCCTCTCAGGTTTGGAGTTCTTGGCTACAGTTATTTGTCAGAACAGTCATGAGCCAAAAATGGGAAATAAAAAGACAACTAACTTGAGAAATCCACTCACAAATGGGGCAATGGCTGAGCACAGGGAGTTACTGAGAAATTGCAAGTTTAACCTACAGACTTCAGAAGTTCTTGTAGTAGAAAGAGAAAAGAATGAATATAATCATAGCTACTATATTGTCAAACCAGAAAAACCATTGCTCTGCAATATGATCACTTCAGAGAAATAAGACCAGTAGATCAAATAGTCTTACAAACTCTCTATCTCAAAGACTAAAGAATTGCAAGTCAACACAAAGATATCTTGCCTTTTCATGACTGCAGAAGAAGCTTTCTCCTTTAATATATGTTTCCATTGACACAATTTGTTGTAGATAATATTGGGTAACTTAAACATGCTTATATACAACTGTACCATATATGTTTTTAAGCTTAAACCATAATTTCTCTGTTCTAACTCTGATACCTTTTATCACTATTATTTCCATTTCCCTTATTCTCTACAAGTTATGTGTCCCGCGCTACCTTCTCGCCAGCAAGAAACGACGCGGCACACAAACAGGATCCTTCTGCAGCAAAGCTTTAATGCTCTTGAGAGGGAGAGCATAAGCTTCCAACAGGCAAAGGGCGAAGAGAAGAGAGAGAAGAGAAGAAGAGAAGAGAAGAGAGCGAAGAAC
>NC_034601.1:74009199-74052937 GCF_900095145.1 Mus pahari
AGGGCACAAGGGAATGGAAATCTACCCAGCACATGCGCAGCTGCCTTGTTTGTTTGTTAGAGCACAGGACATCAGCGCCATCTTGTAATGGCGAATNTGAGGGCAGCTCCCCACAGTTATGTAAAGATGGCACCAAAATCCATGGAGCGGCCAAACCATGACTGTTCCAGCTTGAGTCCCATCCCATGAGAGGAAGCCAATCTTTAACACTGTTCAGAGGGCCAGAAAATAGAGGCTGGATAACCCAGAGGCCTAGCATAGAACCCAAAACAAATGAAAAAAAAAAAGGCCAAGGTTCCTAAAATTATTCTGCTTCACACAGGAACTGTTGGAAACATATGTATAGACTCACAGACAAACAATAGTGTAGCTTTGATGATCCTGCAGAAAAAAAGGAGGAAGGATTGCAAGAGCAAGTGGGGTCAAGGACACTACAAGAAGAGCCACAGAAGCAATTAATCTAGGTCCATCAGCACTCACAGAGACTGAACTGCCAACTATGGAGTCTTCATGGGAAAGAACTAGAACCTCTGCATGTATGTAACAATTGTATAGGTTAGTCTTCTTGTGGAACTCCTGACAGTGGATGCAAGAGCTGTCTCTGCCTTTCTTGTCTGCCTGTGGAACCCTTTCTTCCTACTGGGCTGTCTTATGTAGCTTTCATAGGAGAGGATGCAGTTAGTCGTATTGCAACTTGATATGCCAGGATTGGTTGATATTTATAGGTGATCTTCCCTTTACTGAAGAGAAACAAGAAGTGAACGGGAGTGGGGGAAGGCAGAGAAAGGGACTAGGAGTAGAGGAGGAAGAGGAACTTACAGTCAGTATGTAAAATTTATTAGTAAACATAATTAAGTAAAAAAGTATTTACTCCATTTACATCCATCAGGTTCCTGTACTGTTCTTTTGCTTTGAATACATTTGTTTTTAGCATCTGACATCAGGTGAAGGTAAGACCTCATGGACTTGGGACACTTTCCTCTTTAAATCTGTATTGACAACTACATAGACAGTAAACATTTTCTTTCATTTACTGTACAGCATTGTTGTGAAGTCAACATATAAATGTCTTCATGTCTTAATTTTGTTCCATACTGGTTATCATAAATTTTAACAAAATAATTTAACAAGGAGCTTGCACTTGAAACTATTTCAACGAACACCAAATTATGCATACATAAGAAAAAATTTAAATGTTCTGTGTTGTGGATAGCCTTGGAGATAATTATATTTGATGTTAATTCCATTCTCCTGTGAGTGGTTGTGAACAAGGAATGAGTCAGCACTCAGGTGATTTCCTGTAAACCTGCTTCCCACCTTAATTTGTAAAATAAAGGAGAGCTGATGATTGTGCAGATAAAGGGGAAGGAGGAGTGGAAGGGGGGAGAGAAAAAGAGTGGGAGAGGGAGAGGGAGAGGGGAGGGGGAGAGGGAGAGAGTTTTTTCTCATGTTATATGAATCACATAATTTTCTGACACATTGAAAATGCCTGACCTTTTAATGTCCTGTCGATCATCTCAGAAACAGTGACTTCAAGTCAAGTTCAGCTGTGCTCCTTTCAACACAATGTGGTAATTTCAAAAGTTACACACGTCTTAAGTCTTCCCAGGAGGTTTTTTTTTTTTTTTTTTTTTTTTTTTTTACCACATTTACTGGCAGAGACATTTTAAGATAACATTATAAAGTACAGTAAATTATATTAGTAGGAAAATCTTAACTTCACTTTTATGTAGGCACATCTTAGTAATTTGTTTAGAAATTCTTTTTGACCTAGGAATTTTGTTGACTTCATGGTAAAAATTGTAAAAACAAACAAAGAAAATGGACAAAAAACAATAAGGAATCAAAAGATTTATCAGATTTTTCCTGATTCTAGGTATACTCAAAACAATGCCTCAATAATTTATATTTTTAAAAGTGACAACAAATTGTATTATTTTTCATCAAGTTTCCTTTGGGAACATATATAACCACAAAAATTACAAATCTGCTTCATTTTCTGTAGTATACTAGACATTCTCATTTATAGAGCAGGGCGGGGGGAGGGTATAGGGAACTTTCAGGGTAGCATTTGAAATGTAAATAAAGAAAATATCTAATACAAATAAATAAATAAATAAATAAATGAAATGAAATTCTGTTGTGAAATACAAAGCACATAATTATCTTACCTGAATAGTTGTGGAGGTTTTGTTTGTCTGAATGTTGAGGCTTTTCTTCAACTCATGGAATTCTCCCTTCCCAGCCTTCCTCGTAAAAAGAGTATATTTCTTTTCTTTTTTTTCTTCTTTTTTTTCTTCTCTTTTTCCCTTTTTTAGGATTAAACTTTTAATTAGTCAAATTATGAACATGTTTTTCAACCTGTATCTTGAGCATAATATTGCACCCAGTTAGACATGAAACTTACAAAAATCAAATGAAATATGTCGGAGCATTCTGTGTCATTCTAAAATATAGGAATTTCATTGTTGTATAGCTTAAAATTGTTTAGATTTATGCAAACAGTATATAGCTCTGCACATTTTTCCAACAATTCATTTGAATTTTATTTATAGTTTACTTAGAATCCAAGGAGTTATTACTTTTGATACATAACAGATATTTTTTTAATCCTTGTCTCACATATTACATCCAGACCCCTGTTTTCACTCCCTTCCCTCCCCCAGCCTCTACCTACCCTATATTCTTTCTCCCCCAGATCCAACCCCCCTCCACCTCAACTCAGAAAGAAGAACACTTCCCAGAGACATCAATGAAACAGCATAACAAGCTACAGTAAGACCAGGTACATATCATCACATCAATGCAGGATGACACAACTTAGTAAGAGAAATAAAGTTATACATTTAGGCAAAAGAAACAGGAGAAGCCATTCTACCAGTGTTAGAATTCCTTGCCGTAAGAACACCAAGCTACTCACCCATAACACATTATGAAAATAACCTCAGCCTCCCTGATCTGCATGAGCACCCCATGAGTCCTGATAAGTTGATTCTGTGGGCTGTGTTCTCCTGTTCTGATGGTGTCCCTTGACATTTCTTTCCATGCTTTCTTCCTCTTCTCCACTAGACTCCTTGAGCTCTATCTAGTATTTGGCTGTGGAACTCTTCATATACTCCCACTAGTTGCTAGATGAAGTCTCTCTGGCTTCCTTCTTTGATGATGGTTCTGACAGGCTCCAGTCTCAGAAAGCTGTGCAGACAGGCCAAACTATAGGCCAAGGCTATTATGGCTGGCATTGTGTACCAATCTTTCCATTTGAGGACATGCCTTGTTACAAACAATGGCAAGTTTTGTCTAGTGTCCCTATTATAAGGAATTTTGCTAAGGGTCACCATGGAGTTTCCATTGCACTAAATTTTCACCTCATTCTGATGCCAATAAAAATCCAGGAATGTCTCCCAGTATTTTTTTTTCATCCCTGCCACTTAAAGCCTCTCGTTTCCAATACCACCTGCCCCAGTCTACCTGTAAAGTCTATTCTATTTCCACACCTTAAGCCCTCCTTATTACTTACCCTTCAGGATCTCTTAACTAAAAGATGCTTCTCTTTTACCTTATAGAAGATACTCAGTTATACATTAGTAGACACAATGTCTGTCTTTTGGTAAGAATGCTTTTCTTTCTGGTTGCTTCCACTTGTCCAGAAATTTAATGATAGCATTGTTTTTAACAGCTGTGTAATACTCCATTGTGTAAATGTAACACCTTTTCTTTATTCTTTGTTTGCAGGAACTCTACGTTGTTTATAGTTTCTAGCTATTATGAAGAAAGCAGCTATGCAGAGCAAGTGTCCTTGTGGTAGGATGGAGTGTTCTTTGTCCCAGGGGTGGTATTACGGGAAGAAAGTGTCATATTGAGTTCCAGATCACACTCACTAGCCTGATCCTCCTGATTCACATCTAGTCCAACATGAGCTCTCACTTCATTTTTGATCTTCTTATTCTGACATGTGATCTTAGAGTCATTTTGATATGCATTTCCCTGATAACTAAGGATGCTGAATATTTCTTTAAGTTCTTCTTGGCTGTTAGATGTTCTTTGGACAAGAAATTTCTCTTTAGGGGCTGGAGACATGGCTCAGTGGTTAAGAGCACTGACCGCTCTTCTAGAGTTCTTAGTTCAATTCCCAGTAACCACATAATGGCTCATAACATCTGTAATGGAATTCCATATTCTCTTCTGGAGTATCTGAAGACAGTATCTTTTTAAAAAGGAAAGAATTCTCTGTTAAATCTGTAACCCATTTTTAATTGAATTATTTGGTTTGCTGATCTCTTGTTTCTGGTTCTTTATATATTATGTGAATCAGGCCTTTTTCAGATATCTAGTTGATAAAAATCTTTGTCCATTCTGTAGGTTTCCATTTTGTCCTATTGGCAATGGGATCTTTTTCCTTATAGAAGTTTCTTAGTTTCATGATATTTCGTTTATTAATTGCTGATCTTAGTGCTTGCAGTACTGGTGTTCTGTTCAAGTTATTTGTCTCCTGCACAGCTAGTTCTATAAAACTAGAATTATTTTTCTGCATTTATTTTATGCAAGTTCTTGCAATTACATATGAAAAAATAAATTTGACTGTGGTTTAAGAAACATTAAAACAAATAATTTACAATATAAATCAGATTTATATCTCTAAAAACTTTGTTCATTTATTTTTAAAACCAGGTTTCAAGAAAGTGAAACCAAATATGCACACATCAAAATTAAAATTACATGATGTTTTTCACCAACAGCAGTCCTATTTTTTCCTAAAACTTATCTCTGACCTTTATTCAATATAAAGGACATAGTTTTATGAAAAACTTCAAAAATGTTTGAAAATAGCTTAACTTGTAGAGATACAATACACTGCAATGATGAAATTAAATTCAAGTTTAATATATTTATACAACTGGATCCTTTTCAGAACAAGGTCTATGAATGGAGCTGTGGGAGGAGATTTCTGAGAGATTGTGAGAAAACTACAAGAAAACAAGAAAAGCATATTGTAACCTCTGTCCTTCCTTTATATGGATTTGTTCTTTGAATGTGCTTTCTTGCCCTGCCAGGTATGATAATTAGGAATCGGTTTATTTTAGATTCCACATCATCTTACCCATTCTCAAAAAGATAGTTCCAAAGACAAGTTTTCCTCATGACTGTATACTACTTACAGTGATGTGACCCTGCAACAAAAACTCAAGTGCACTTTGCTCCCATGACTTTGCTTATCTGTCAGAATACCTTCAGAATATAAATTACCTGTTGTACTGAATAAAACTGCCTATGTAGACTCCTTGGTACAGGAAATTCTTCAGAACATACGATTGGGCAAAGGTTGGAAAGAATTGGTGTCATTAAATGCATGGTGGAATCAGGTACAGGATCTCTGTCAGTTAAAAAGACAAATCAATACCATCCATCTACTTATGGGTTATAATTGGAGAAACTGTATGGCTAAAAATATGCTGTGCTGTGAGCATGTAAGATTCAAATCCTATGTGCCAATCTAAAGACAAGATGAAATGAGACGTTAGTCTTCAGTTTTTTTTCCTGCTGTTTTGAAGCCTTAACTGGTATCACCAATAACTATAAACTCGTGCACATGACAGTTTTGCTTGACATATTTTAAAATGATACAGAAGTATTTTCTCTACTCCACAGTCTATGTATATTGTTTTTTGTCTTGATAACATATTTTAAAAATCATGCTATTTTGATGATTATTAATTTATTATAACCATAATGTTATTTTTAGTTATAATTAAAAAGTGATAATGTAGTGCAAATAGTTTCTCAAAGTCTCTATTAATTTGATTATGTATATGTATATATATATGAATATTTATATATAAGTTGATATGTATATGACACACATTTACATACATATTTCTTATTGTCTTTCAAATAAGTGATATGCTCTTTTCTCATAACAAAAAAGACCATGGATGATATTTTTAAAATCAAGCACGTATGGGTAGTAGTAACCATTTTTCATTTCCTCAAAAGTTCTGCCTGACAAAAGAATCTACACGTCTTATCCACATTTGGACCCTGCATTCTGGTCAATGTGGCCACAGGTAAAAAGTGGCTTGATCACTATTGTGGTAACCAATCAATTTCTGATTGAATAAGAGGCTTCCTTTACAGAAGAATTTCATATCTGGTACTGTAAAACTTCTTTCACTGAATATTAGATGCCCTGGCATAGATCTACTCTTCTTGTTTTTGCAAAGTCATTCAGCTATCAAACTCCATTTTAAATATTTGTGCTAAACCCACAGATTTATGTGGTTCTCACCTTGGGTCAAAGAAGCTTCTTTTTGCAATGGGTAGTGGTTAATGCAGACAGACATAACTGGTCGAAATTCTGAATGTAAATAATTCTGAGCGCTCATATGTACATGGGTCATTTACATCAACTTCCTACAATCCAAGGCTCAGAGCACTTTTAGGGCGAGGAGTGAGAAGGAATAAAACAAGCCACTGATGAGTATGAAGCTGTAAATGTGCAGCTCTGGCTATGAGATGTCTGTTAGATGCATCATTCCTACAAGTTTGATTAATTTGCAAATCATGTGCACAGGAAGAAGACATTCCAAATTCTAGCATGGGCTGATACACCTGAATCTCCTTCCTTATGAAAGGAGATATAAGATATTGATTGAAGTTGAAAGGAATTGTCACTTCACATTGCAGACATAGCTAAGAGTAACCACACATGCTCGAGTGGATGGCTACACACCCATGTGCATATAGACTGCAAAAATTTGACTTAAAGGGTTATGAAACAGAAAAAAAAGAAAACTTGAAACTTGAAAAGAGATGGGATACAGTTTTTTTTAATTATTATTATTTTCTTTATTTACATTTCAAATGCTATCCCAAAAGTTCCCTATACCCCCCCTGCCCCTGCTCCCCTACCCACGCACTCCCACTACTTGGCCCTGGCCTTCCCCTGTGCTGGGTCATATAAAGTTTTCAAGACCAAGGGGCCTCTCTTCCCAATGATGGCTGATTAGGTCATCTTCTGCTACATATGCAGCTAGAGACTCGAGCTCAGGGGGTACTGGTTAGTTCATATTGTTGTTGTACCTACAGGGTTGCAGCCCCCTACAACTCCTTGGGTACTTTCTCTAGCTCCTCCATTGGGGACCCTGTGTTCAATCCAATAGCTGACTGTGAGCATCCACTTCTGTGTTTGCCAGGCACTGGTATAGCCTCACAAGAGGCTGCTATATCAGGGTCCCTTCAGTAGAATCTTGCTGGCATGTACATTAGTATCTGAGTTTAGTGGCTTACTAGAAAAAGTTAATGAAAGGCACTGAGGGGGAAATGGGCTCACTATTCATTATTTAAATATATGAAATTCTTGAAGAATGTAATAAATCTATTTTTAAAATACGAGAAGCTAGTTCTTTAACATTCCAATTCTCTGTTAGGATAATAAAGTAGTAACAAATATTAAATGAGATTTAATGATAGTAAAGACAGTAACACTAAAGAAATTTGGTTATTAGTTGTTTGATGATGTCATTCTAGATGATGATTATATTTCTAAAACTTGCCTATAAACATTCTGTTCAAAAGATTAATATTTTTCTGGACAACAAATGCAAATTTATTCTTTGAAGAGCTAAATTGTACCAGTAGAAAACTATATTTTGAATTTTTCAATAATCACATTATAAATTACAAAAATATGCAAAGTATTTAATATTAGCGAAGCCATAAATCAATAAAGTTCTAATCTGTCCCTTTATCCATACTGGAAGAAATTTATTACAATTTGCTAATACTTTAATTGAAAAATAATTTGTATTCATATGGTATTGTATTTATCCAAAATGAAAGTCATTTACTGGGAAATACATATAAAAATACCAAAGGAAACATTGCAAATGAAAATTTCTATCAAAATTGTGTCAAAATACCGCATATATAATTAAAATTATAATTGTGTATATATGTTTATGTTTACATTTTTAAATTATTTCAATTATTCAAAATTTTGAACCAATTAATGGAATACTATAGGTATAAATTAAAATTTATGTATGAAGATTTTTTAACAGGCCTAAGAAAGAAAATAAGATTACCTGTATAAAGTTCTTTTTCATTATTAATGTTAAATGATATCTATAATCTGAAAAATAAAAAAAATCTCAAACTCCAAAATATTTGGTTTCAATTAATTAAATATTATTATTTACTATCATTGAGTTTCAAGAAAACATGAGTTAAACAGAAAGACTTCGTCTAATTAAGTAAGGAACTATATAGTAAACAGGGAAAAAATAAATCCTAGCAAGCTTTGAATAGAGAAAAATATATTTAACTGTTATTTTGGGACCTTAGGTCCAAAATTCAAGAATAATCCCATTTACTCTGATATATATTCACCATCACTACAATAAATCCAAGGGCATTAAAATACATAGACTTTCAGGGCTTCTCAGTTATGAATTAAAGACTGTTTCTTTTTCATTTATTTCGTCTTATCACACATTCATATTATGAGATAATATTTAGATAGGAGAGAGAGAGAGAGAGAGAGAGAGAGAGAGAGAGAGAGAGAGAGAGAAAGGAGACTAAACACAGATTCCTGACTGTAGTTGATGAAGGAATTTGAGCCCAAAATACAGACACTAAATAGTGCTGTTGTTATGGTTTGTATATGCTAGGCCCAGAAAGTGACTATTAGAAGTTATGGTCCTGTTGAAGTAGATGTGGCCTTGTTGGAGGAGGTATGTCACTATGGGCAAGGGCTTAAGACTGTCATCCTAGCTTTCTGGAAATGAGTATTCTGCTAGCAGCCTTCAGATAAAGATGTAGAACTCTCAGTTCCTCCTCCTCCATGCCTGCCTAGATGCTGCCATACTCTGACCTTGATGATAATGAACTGAACCTCTGAACCTGTAAACCAGCCCCAATTAAAGTTGTCCAAATAAGAGTTGTTTTAGTCATGGTAACTATTCATAGCAGTAAATCCCTAATTAAGACAGTGGTCTTAGTAAAATCATCTTTTTTGAAAGTTCTGCTTTTTAAAAAAAAATATGCAAGTGGTACATATCATCCATTACAAATCTAACTTCAAGGTATTAAAGAAAAGATTTGTTTTGCATTGATGATGGAGGAAATAAAGGCCACATTGATTAGAACACGAATGAGACTGGAAACTTGAAGAAACTGAAAGCAGTCTAAACTGGTACCCATTGGAATAAGATAGTTCTTAAAAAGTGGTACACAATTTTTTAATGACCATGTGACTCCAGGAGATTATGAAATTTACAGTGTGATGGACCTGAAACTTTAGTAACAATAGAGGGGAAGTCCTTTGTCTTGTCCCGTTATGACTTCCTCTCCCACTTTTCATTTAGCACTGGTATAGATACCCATTATCACAATTCACATCAATAAAACTGTGATCCTGCATTTTAGTAATAAATACAAATAAATAAATAGCAACTCTAAGCTATTGCAACTCAAGTCCATTAATATCAATGTCATGATTTCTAAGTCACTTTGTCCTTCTTAAAGCTGTGTCTCTTTCCAATTATTGTTTTATGCTATGTCCTATCCAACCCAGTGGTTAAAAAACATTGTCCGCGTGTGTTAGCTGATATTGAAGAACATTTTTCAGAGAAAAATCAATTGATTGAGAAACGTTCTCTTATATTGCACCATCATTTTGACAAATTACAAGTTATGATTTGATATTTTAGGAGTAAGAAGCAATTTAACAAAGGATTACTTCCAAAATATGTACAGATCCCTATGTATTTTACAGCTTGTCTATGTGCTATAAAACGACACATGAGAATGGTAGCTGTGAAAATCCTAACTGATAATGAAAAGCAAATGCGAAGATTGGATTAACAATGTTTTAGAAGAACTCACGACAACAAATATGCTGGCAGCAGGAAAAAAAATGTGAACTGACAGACAAGTCAAACTTATACCATATATCTTTTGGCTCAATTTGAAATAGGAGGCTGTAAAAGGCACTCTGCAAAACATTTAACTGTGAGAAACAGTTACATGATGTGCATCTACAGCCTGAAAATTGTTGTGAAATGTAACACATTTTTAAACATAAGATAATTATCAAAAGGTTTTTCTGTCGTTACTTATCATTTACACTCATGTTTAAATACTACTATCCCTGGCTGTCTTGACAAGATGTGAAACTTTAATATTTTTTTAAAAAGATTACCACAAAAATACCTGTATATATCATCGTAATAGTGATGATATTAATCCAGTATATAGATAAATTCCTCCCTGGAGTGTTAGATTTAAAGAAAAGCTAGAGGGAATGTGCACAGCACATATGGAATGTGCCTCATCTTGAACAAGATAATTCTCATTTCAAAACTGTTCTGCCTTCAGTGTAGAGTTACTTCAATACATCTTTTTTTTTTTTTTTACTTTGATGCTAGTAATTCAATTAAAAGCATGTAGAGTAGAATTTTTTTTTTTATCTTTGAAGGGAGGTTGTTAAACATTCAAAAATTATTTACTAATTGCAATTGCCAGTGATTTTGCCCATTTCTCAAAGCTCCATGGTATTTCGCACCACTGTTCCTAATACAAAGGGATTTAATTATCTAATCCCCCATATAAAATCATTCTGGTAATATCTGGTAATATCTCAGCATGCAAAATATTCCCATAGACAAACACATTCTGAAAACATTATTTTGTAAGCAGAGCTACAACTCCTATCACCCCACTGGGATAGCATTGTAAACTTATCATGAATTGTTCTGTACCAAACCTCTCCAGCCAATAGCAGAAGAAGAGAGATCTAACTTTGGACAACACTTCTATTCTTCCTGTTATCATATTCACGATAAAATTACTTGGATTTACTTTAAAATTTTTTACTCTATGGAGTATCTCCAGAACTGTACAAATGCCAGCTTCCAGGTTTAAGTTTCAAGAAAAATTGAATTAAGCATTGCCTAAAAAAACCTCCTAAATGCTTGATACTAGGAGAATAAACATTTAGAAATGAAAGGTGAAAACCAAAAGTCATTTTTACTTTGAAACTTTCATTGTATCATTATGTTATCTGTCACTGCAACAAACTTTAACCTATTTCTCACTTAGTAAATTTTCTGTGTACACTTATCCTTTACCTTTTTTGAAATTTTTTGTAGAATCATTTGTCACCTTGACAAGTAAGTCAGTGCTTCACACAATACTTTAGCATAATAGACATCTTCAATGAAATGTGGCTGAACAGCTTATTATACACTGGATAGAAGAAAAAAGCCAATAAGCAACAGCTCAAAAATTTTCTCATATTCCAACCAATTATGTGCTTCAGATATTTCTCTGATAGATTCTCAAGAAGTGTTTTCTGACTATTCTTATCTGCTGCATTATTTACTTAAGTCTTTTCTACTTGATATTTGGTAACAAGTAGCAATCAGAATTACTCACATATAATATAGAGTTGGTGTATCACAATTTCGAGTGCATATATAGATACAATGGGTAAAATTAAGACAATATATAATTTATTTATACAAATTCAATTTTTCTTATAGTCATAGACAGTTTCAAATTTAAATAAGATAATGAAGTGATCATTATGCATTCTTGTGATATAGATTTTTAAAATTACGATCATAACTATTGCTTGGATAATTAGAAAAAAAAACCTCAAGAGCACCAAGTTATTAAAAGTTGCCACGTAAAAGTAAGGACAGAGCTGAGTGAATAAATGGCCTTAATGTAGCATACGTGTACTTTGATTCCATATTTAATCCCAATGCTCATGCTGAGCTGAACACAAGTTCTAAAGGGTCAGTCAAAAATTCTGTCTTCCAAAATCATCTCATGAATATGCATCATACAACTCTGACAGAATTTCATATAATAAAAGTGAATAGTTTAAAAATACAAATATTATAAATTAAATATTATATCTCAGTTAATAGAACAGGTATATTGAGAAAAAATGATTAAAACTTTGGAGAAATCCATCAAAAAGGTGAAGTAATCATGAATGGAAAAAGCATTAGGACACCTAATATTAAAATATAAATTTGAGAATGTAATATTTATATGAGACATATTAGTAAAGTATAAGCAAATAAATGAGAGCTTCTTTGGGTGGATCTTTAATATTTTTTAATTATAATCTCTTAAAATATGTCATTAGTAAAAATTCCACATTTTATTCACATTTTTATTGGCTGTTTGTGTCACGGACTGGACTCAGTCTGTCCCTTAACCCACGGGAGAATCAGGGTTCTGGTACTCAGGTGGACAAGGAGTTAGTGACAAGTGACAAACAGATGTGAATACAAGGGAGTGTTTATTTGAACATAATTTTTCAAAACAAGCATCAGACTTATAATACAGAAGAAAAACAATGAAGCTGGGTGATACATCAGCCAAGGTACATCAACATGCATAATGGCTCTTTACACAAAACAGAGGAAATGCATACATAAAAGCTAACAGGAACCAGGCAATGTTTATAACTGAGATAAAATTGGGCCTATCTAATGTTAGCTATTCACAGGAGCCAGGTGAAAGTGTTAATACACCAAGGTGCAAATCTAGTCTGTTGTAAAACCCACCACCATGGGTCCCTTAGTAAATACCTAATTATAATATTCCTCTGGGCCTAGTGAAAAACACATACAAGGGAAGTTCCATTGTACTAACCTTTTCATGAATAATACAATACCCTAGTTCCTCCTTAAACCACAACTTACCTTCTTTTTACTATTATGCAATATAGCTGCCATTCATGTCTGTAATGAGAATTCTAAGTTTACTATTTTGAACTACCCCTGAATTTTCTAGCTCCTATCGCACAAACTGCAATGCCTGATTTCTTTCACTGTCTATCAACACTGGAGGCATTTCTTCTGAATGAGTAGCATTACCTATACTATAACACCGACTATCGCAAGGACAGATCTGGAGCATTTTTGCTATGGGATGCCAAGGCTCCAGGATAAAATTTCCTGTGAAACTTTTTGCCTCAAGTATGTGTCCAAGCTTTTGGGCTTGCCACACAGACTTCACTGGAGTGGGTGTGGCATTTCCCCGCTTTATATTTTTTAGACAAAGTTCCAGAATGCCCCACCACAATCTCAGAAGAACTCTAAAGATAAGTGAAAACACAACAATTACTAATAAAATAATGCCAGTTATAATAGCAAGCAAGATTATATACTGAACCCAATCCAAGGGATTTAATGCACTTAGATTATTTTTTAAATCACTGGTCAATTTATCAACATTTCAAGAAGTAAATGACTTCTGTTACTATATGAAATTTCTGTCTTTAATTGTTCCATATCATGTGAAATATCTGTATTTTTCCACATTCTCTGCAAACAAGCCTTAGTCTTTTCTCAATCAATGGCGCATTATGAGGTAATGGTGTGACACAAATATAATGAAACAAAGCATGACATTTAGTAGCTAACCTAACCTTAATATTTGTTATATCCTTGGCTGGTGTATCACACAGCTTCCTTGTTTTTCTTCAGTATTATAAGTCTAATGCTCAATTTGAGAAATTACATTTTGATCAATACTCCTTAGTGTTCATGTCTGTTTGTCATTTTTCACCAATGTCTTACCCTCCTGAGTACTGTAACCCTGATTTTTCTGCAGATTGAGGGACTGACTGAATCCAGTCCATTGTCACAGACCCCCCAACTCTGACCAGCAGAGATGGGGAAGAATGACACAAATGCCAAGCAGGTTCCAAACAGATTTCGGTCTTTATCTCCTCAAACAGCTTTTAATTTTTTCCCTCTCACAAGCAGCTTTCTCTAACCCTCTCCCTGTTCCCACTAAACTCCAACTCCACTCTGCAACTCCTTCTTCAACTCTTGCCCACCTGACCTGTTTACAGCCTTCACCCCCAGATTTCTCCCCCCTCCCTCTGGGGCACATCCTGTCCCCCCCCCCAGCTCCTTCCCAGCCTGGGGTGCATCCTGTCTTCACTCCTCTGACCTGATCCCTTCCCCCTCTCCTGGATCCGGTCAGAGTTCAGCCAGGGAGGCCAGTGATAATCCATTAACTCAGCAGGCAGGCAATCCACACAGGCTCAGCAGCTCAGGTTAGAGTTCAGGCTCAGGTTCTTGGCAGACAGGGACCACAGGGCTTAGCACACCTGCTCCCTACAGTCCATAACATGTTTGTAATATAAATATTGATCAATGTGCATTGAAAAGGAAAGTCCATATTTTCTTACATGTATTTGTATGTTATCAATTGTCCAGAATAAGCAACCTTAATCATCACCTACAGAATATTCTCATCTGCTAATTTTGTAAGAAACACTCAAACCATGTAGTGACTTATAGTGTTGTGTTTGAGAAGAGAGGAACTTTCAGATATATTAGTCATGTCTATTGTTTGTAAAAAGTCCAGGAGCAGCAGGACTATTAAATGCATAGCATTAAAATAGAACTATCATAGTCTATACACAACAGACAGTGTATACATTACAATGTGATACTCTGCCAAGAATGATTAAATGAAATGTGACCAGGAACCATAGTTTGCAACATCTAATTGATAATTAAATAATTGTTCTCTGGACTAAAATAAGTATGACACATGCATGTATTTTGGTAGTTTTCCTCATTCAAATATATATCTTAAGTTTTGTAAACTTTTTTTTTTTCAAAATCTTATGAAAGCATGAAAAATGTGCTATCAAGACCATACACCTGTTTGTGTTTTTTGTGATTTCTGCAAATGCTACTTTTGTTTTCATTATAGGGCTTATTACTGAACAGCAGAGATTAAAAATAATAAGATGGTTCATTTGTAAATAGACTTGACAAAACCTCAATTATTTGTTTCCACATGTGACACACACACATCTATAAGAACAAAGTATTTTTCAGTACAGATCAATTTTAGAAACATGGTCTTGTGATGACTTGAAATTTCTTGAACTCTATAGTCCTAGATGTTCTCAACCATTCTCAACAAAATCTCTGAGGGTAAATCCTTATGATTTGTTAAATATGTAAACATGTGATACTTCAAAGTTTTTAAAATTACTCCATTCTGCCTTTGAAGGATTATGTAAATATATATATATATATATATATAGTTATATATAGTTATATATATAGTTATATATATATATTTAAAAGTTTACTGCAAATTAGTATCTTTAGGCTCTCCAAACAATACAGACTTTTGTTAATGCTATTTGTTACCAACCAAAACTTTAGGCTATGACTCTATGGCTAAAGGAACCATGTATCTAGTTCATAGAATGTGGGTTTATAAAGGTTGGACAGACCTGAAATCTTTATCTTATCTCTATTGGTTAGCTTTCATTGAGCTGGAAACTTGT
Source organism: Mus pahari (assembly GCF_900095145.1). NCBI lineage: Eukaryota > Metazoa > Chordata > Mammalia > Rodentia > Muridae > Mus > Mus pahari. Next base: position 74,024,540 of record NC_034601.1, read on the forward strand.
ATGCACTCCACTGGAGTTGAATAGTAATAAGTAGAATTATCCAGCTGTGAACTCTCATATGCCATTAATAATGTTGGGTTTGGCCAAAAATTGCCTGCAATATAATACTATTAGAAACACTAAAGGCATACCAAACAATACCTGCTTAAATTGAAGTCATGCTTCATCAAATGAATATACATATGGAACTAGTGTTTTGGCAAGAACTAGTAACTAGACAGAAAATAATCCCTAAGTAAGAATGTATTACTACTGTATTTTGAGTAAATTGACATATTAAAATAACTCATGATAAGTTATTGCTACATTATTAGATTAATACATCTTTCAATTCATATTAGAAATGCTTCTATTTGCAGTTAATTGTAATTAACAGAGATCAACAGTTGTCTGTGGTGTAGAGAATAAGAGACTGTAGGTTGTTTATATAAATGTTGTGTTTATTCCCTAAGATGAAGGGATGAGATGAGAGCCATACTCAAGGTGTGTGAATGAATTACCTGTGGTGAGCCCAGACTTTCTTTCTCTGTTCTAATTAACCCTAGGCCTAGGCCTGGAGATTTCTAGTCTCTGTACAGTCTAATCTTCCTAGCTGACTGAATCAGTCCAGTTTCTCTAGACTTCTACCTAAATTGCTCTGTTAGGCCTCGTATTAACTTTGCGGATATGCTCTAATCTTCTGGCTCCTTTTCATTTTCTTGCTCAATCTGATTTCACCTCTGTCTATCCTGTTCTCTCTGCAGTTTGTCTTTGTTAAATTATCCTGGTAAAACTGCCAAATATGTACACACACACACACACACACACACACACACACACACACACACGGGGGGNGGAGGGAGAGAGAGAGAGAGAGAGAGAGAGAGAGAGAGAGAGAGAGAGAGAGAGAGAGAGAGAGAGAGAGAGAGAGAGAGAGACACCACTATTCTACACTGTACCATCTCTTTCTCTCCACTTGTATGTAGTCTCTCTTTCCTGTGCTGTTCTCATGAGAATTGTACATATCTTATATCTGACTCATTCTGTTCAGTCATCTCTGATTCATCATTTTGTTTCCTCCTCAATTAGATGTCACTTTCAAATTCGACGGCTTCCATCTACAAACTAACCCTATCTTCTTTGTTACAGATTAAAGGTGTATAGTGTACTAAGGGCCTGTCTGTATTTCAGCCAGATCATAGTGCAATCAGTAACATGTCCTCATTCCTGCTAGATCACATAGACCCTATATGTCTTTATAAATAACCTGTTGCCAGAACAGTCATATTGCTGGATTAAAATTACTCTACATGTTCAAATTTCAAAAGCTATCAATCTTGTCACCAAGGCTCATGAATTTTTATGGAAGAGATGTGGAAATACTGAAAGTACCAGAGTTAAGTGGAAACTATGTGGGAACATACATTGGATACAGTAGGAAGCTGTATATGTGACAGCAATGGTGACATCATTCTCAAGCCCTGTGCTAGATCATTTGAGACCCAGCATAGAGATGACAACTCTATTTGAAGCACTATTACTTCTCTTATCCTATATATTTTATTATATCATTCTTTAGTACATAATGGCTGATGTTTTTATAGTCTACAAGTAGAGACATACAATGAAGATGTGATATATTGAAAATCAGGAAAAAAACTGGAGGACCCACAAGCCAAGAGGAAGAAAGCAAGAGTATTCCTATAACCTTTGGTGACATGAGAGATTGCTTAGCTGGGAAAAGAGAGAAATAATATGATTATATTATATATTCACAAATAAATAAAAATAAGCAGAGGACTCCACCATCTTAGCTAAGACTTTATTTCTGTGAATAGACATTGTGATCAGTGCAGCTCTTATGAGGACAACATTTGATTGAGGATGGCTTACAGTGTCAGAGACTCACTCCACTATCATCAGGCAGGCGCATGTTAACACCCAGGCAGTCGTGGTAGAGGAGGAACTGAGAGTTCAACATCTTGTTCAGAAGGCAAGTAGGAGAAGAACGAACAGCCTCTAAGTAGCTAGGATGAGAGTCTTAAAGCTCGTGCCCACAGTGACACACATCTTCCAACAAGGCCACTACTACACTAACAAAGCCGCACTGGCCACCACAGCCACCCAGTTGAAAATGTTTTGAGGCATATCCAAGAGAATGGTTATTTATACTATTATCTTCTAAAAGTATAAGAGAAGAAGTTATTTTCAATAATAATAAAAATAAAAATATAAGCATGCCTGTATTGATGGCCAATTATGGTTATATCCTACATGCATTCACTGCATTGTATTTTTAAGATTATAGTACACTTATCTTGTTATATAACCATTTTCACCATTTTTTATATGTATGAGATTTTTTTATTAATTGTTTTTGATTCATGCACATACACATATATAGCTTATATAGTAGGTATATTTCATTACTAATTAGAACTTGTTCGGTTCTTATAATCTTGTGTCCATGATTATTTTCAGGCTTATCATTTGGAATGAAAAAAAAATAGCCCTATGTGATTGAATGTAAGAGAGAGGTAATTATCTTTTGTTTGTTTGTTTGTTTTTATTTTTTATTTTTTGTTTTTTTTTTCGAGACAGGGTTTTTTTCTGTGCAGTCCTGGCTGTCCTGGAACTCACTCTGTAGACCAGGCTGACCTCGAACTCAGAAATCTGCCTGCCTCTGCCTCCCAAGTGCTGGGATTACAGGTGTGCACCACCACTGCCCAGTGAGAGGTAATTATATTAATTTCAACTCATAGTCTCAATTTCTTAGTCCCAACGTCTTAGTTTTATTCAACTATGAGAGGGTTTTGAGGGATGAAAATTAGGGGATAAATGTTATAATTATAATCTCAAAAATAAAAGAAAATAATTTATACCCAAAAGATCAATTTAGTTGTATTGCTTCAAAAAATAAAGCCATTTCTTTCTGAAATATCCATAACAGGTTAGGGAATTTATATTTAACTAATTTATGTAAATGCTCATTTGTATAACAAGTAATTTCTAGAGACAAATATAGTTACCTTTCCTGATAATCTCTAGAGAATAAACAATTTTTCTTCTTTTGAAACGATTTGATATAGACTTATTCCACTTAATATCCTATCTGTGTATTACTATTAAAATAACAACTGTTGGTAAGTTCAGGCACCTAAAACCTAGTAATCTTCAAAAGATTTTATTATACCCATTTTATTAGCAAAGTGCACTTTCCTTAGACACAGTAGAGCTCAAAGAGTAAATGCTGTTGATTGTGGAAAATAAAGTTGTGAGAAAGCAAACAAAAAAATTGAGAGGAGTATAAAATAGAAATGACCCATGATTCTTTTCTAAGAAGTGAATAGACAAGTAATTATTGTAATAAGTTAGGAGAATAAAAAACAAAAAGTTGTGTGAATTTTTTTCAAGCAATGAAAGGCTAGACTTCCAATGGATTATTCTAGTTTGAGTACAAGCATTTGTGTGTGTGTTTGTGTGTAAGTGTGTATGTCTCAGAGGAATTCAGTATTTTCAATATATTCTCATTTATTGTTCACTTCTTCTTCATCAATAATTCAACAACTCAATAAAACAACTCTGCATGCTTTTCTTCAAAGGGCAAAAGGCTAGCAGTGATGTAGTTACAATAACTTGAGGAAGTAAAATAATCTTATGAAAAGTATAACTTATTCCCATGATTCCATAACAAATTTCAGTGACACAAAAAATGTTTCACAAAATTATAAATGTTTAATTGATATATTAGAAAGACTAACTCCAATACAAATTAATATACTAATATGTTAGAAAGAAATTAAATATGTGTATCTCTATTGAATCTTCACTTTCTATGTATATGTGCATCTTAAATAATATATGATGAATGTGGAGAAAAAATATGGCTGGTGTTACAGTAATGCATTTTACTAATTCTGATAATTGAGAATAAATTCTCCACATTCATTCCAGACTTTACTTCATCCTTCCATTCTGGTGTGCAGTGTACCTGAATATCCTGAAGGAGGAAATGGAAGTTGTAGAACCACAGCTGTCTCCCAACATGTGTGCCACAATATTCTACAAATATTTTGGCTGATATTTTTTCTATAATATAAGATGCAGCATCAGATCATGTACCTTGTTTTATTTTACTACAATGAAATATATAATTATATAATAATTATATTCAACATTTTATATATTTATATATTTATTATATTGAAATAATGGTTGAGTTCTATTTTAATCTTAAAATATTTCTATTAATTAATAGCAGTGCTTAGTTGAAGCTCAATATGATTGTTCTGCAGTCCTAGAAAACACTTTTATATTCTGTTTTATTACCATGTAGTTATTTACATAAAATCAAACATCAACAATACCAAAACATAAAAATTTTGTTTTGAAAATATAAAATATTTTAAAACATATTTAAATCATATAATCTCCAGCCTATATAATATCTTCTTCCATGATTCCATGATGTCACACACACCACATACCACCAGCTTCAATTTTTTTCTGAGTCCTCCCGTAACACAAAATCTTGGTTTCTATTATATAGACATAACAAATTCACTTTTGGAATATGTGTATTGCCTCTTTCCTAACAGTAATTGATTTCTGTCTTCAGATTTTGTCTCAGATTCCATATTCTTAATGAAGGCTAAATATGAATTTTGTAGCTAATAATAAACAATCCTCCAGTTTATTGTTAAGGAGAAAATAAAGAATTGGTGCCAATTTGTTTGTTTTCAATGGAAAAAAAAGCAATATATTTGATCAGTAATAGTGAGTTAAAGTATGTATTAAAATAATAGTAGTGATAAAATATAAACTGGAATACAAAAAATTAATCTGTGATGTGATTTAGGTAAGAAAGTATCAAAGAACTGAAAATAGAAGAAAGATTCATCCACTCATAATTTAACTAGGTTCCTATGTTAACTAGAAAATAAATTTTTATTGGTCAAATCTAATCATCATCTTGGAGGCTTATTGTTAATTAGTTAACCCTTTCTGGTTCTTTCTGAACTCTGGCTGGCTGGCTCAACTCAGCTATTCTGGCTTAAACTCCTCTCTAAGCTGACTGGTTCAATCTGGCTTCTCTCAATTTCTTTCTCTTTCTTTCTTTCTTTCTTTCTTTCTTTCTTTCTTTCTTTCTTTCTTTCTTTCTTTCTTTCTTTCTTAGATATTTTCTTTATTTACATTTCAAATGCTATTCTGAAAGTTCCCTATACTCTTTGTTTTTGGAAGACAATTTTATTTTATTTCTTTTCTTTTTTTCCCAATTTTATTAGGTATTTAATTCATTTACATTTTAAATGCTATCCCCAAAGTCCCCTATACTCTCCCCCCTACTCACCTACCCACCCACTCCCCCTTCTTGGCCCTGGTGTTCCCCTGTACTGGGGCATATAAAGTTTGCAAGACCAAGGGACCTCTCTTCCCAATAATGGCTGACTAGGCCATCTTTTGCTACATATGCAGCTCTTCTTGGGATCATACTAGCTTTGGCAATTTGTTCTAATCTTCTGATTTCTTCTTTTTCTTGGCCTAAAACTGCCTCTGCTGATCTTCACTGAACTGTATGAACTCACCAAAGAACTTAGTTCCACTTCACTGACTCCTGGCTGAGTCAACTCTCAAACAGCTTTCCTCTCCTATGCAGTCATTCTGATAGTTGGGTATATCGTTTCCTTGCTCATTCTGTCATATCTTTCTCTGATTTGTCACATCTGTCTCTGATTTGTCACTTTGTCTGCCTCTCAGTTAGATTTCACTTTCAAACATGACTGATTTGTTCTATAAAGTTTACATTAAAGATGTATACTAAGGGCATGTCTGTAATCCTGCAAAGGGATTAAAGGTGTGAAGTTGGTCTGCATTCCAGCTACATCACACAGAGATAGCTGTGATGTGATCCATTTCCAGCACAGCCATGTGGCAGGCTAAAATTCCTCTACTGCTAGCAATTTCATGAAGATTATATGAGTATAATTAATTTATATAGGAGGTACAGAAAAAAAAAAAAACACAGCTTACTGATGTAAAATAAAACAATATCTTCTTCATGTACAAGAAATCAACTGTCTAGATGAGGTACTTATATTCGCTGTTTTGTTATGACAACTGAGAAGATGTGTAGTAGAGAAAATAATAACCACATTTGGTAGTAATTACACACAGCATAATATGAAGGTCCTTGGGTAGCTTGGAGTATTTCATTTCACTAATGCAATTTTTAATGTCTAGTAACTATTGTGTTCTGATACCCTGCCCTCTCCCAGAGAGCTATAGCCATTTTGTTCAGGCCTGTCAGTTATTTCATATTGCTTCTGCAACAAGCCAGCCAGTCATTGACACAGAGAAATGACTTGATGCAAGGACATGATGACCACATATCATGTTTTGTTCTTTATGTTCTGAGTATTCTATATGAGGTTTGTTAATCTTCGGAAATTCTACAAACCTTTATTTAGGGCCTATCAAATCAAAGGTCAATATGAACTGTTGTCTAAAATGGCTTGATTCAGAGCTGACCATCATAAATAAATAAAGTTTTGTAGTCCTCAATGTTCCTTATTTGCATTGTTTATATTATGTCTTTAAGATTTAGTCAGATAAGATTGTTGTAAACCAAACAGATATATATTACAACAAAGTCTAAAATGTAATGATTTTCTCATTTCAAAATGAAGGATCATGGTGTTCTGATAATTTAGAAATAACAGTTTGATTTTCATTATTAGGAGAAACTATCTTTAAAAGTGCAGTGCATACTGTTCCTAAAGTTGTTCATCACAAATATAGGCTTTTCCTTTATACACGCTATTCACATATTTTATTCTTGTGACTTGTAGAACAATAGCCATGTTACTTGAAAATGCAGGTCAACTTCTGGGACAATAACTTCTAGGAAACATACCAAGATAGTAAAATTATATGTGGCAAAATGTCAACCTGTAAATGTAAATTTACCCTAAATTATCATAAAAGTTATCATGGTAAACACGAACATTTACTCACTATTGTAATCAGTAAACAAATCTCTCAATTCAGTCCTTTTGATTCTTCTTAATACATTTAATAGTTTAATGCACTGACAAAGCAAATAATTTTATTCAAGAAACATCTTAGGAAAATCCTACATGACATCTCCATATGCATATGAGTTGGGTGTAAGAATAGTTACTCTTCTGGACGTTAGAAGTCTTGTGTGTCAGAAAACAGTGTAAAAACTCAGCATGTACAGGGTTGCTGAAGATAATCCCAGCACTCTTTCATAAAGAGCCTCAGACTGGTAAAGAAAATAGTACTATGTGACAAAAGGAGTTTCTGGGTTTCAATTTGTGGATAAGAGGTCAAATTCAATAACTAATTAAGAAATGGAAACTAAAGTACTAGATGATTAATTACTTCTATAGACTTAAAGCACTCTAGGGTAGCTTAATTTATTTTGGCTTGATTAATTGTCTGAAAATGAAAATTCTATTCACAAGTAGAGACAAATAGCAGGGAGATATCTGGGATTGGAAAACATAGGAAAGACGAATAGAAAATGCAAGTATCAAATGCAATCCATATATTCATTAATGTACTAACATATTATTCTTCCAATGAGTAAGTGTACAAAAACTTTTGAGTAGTTTAGGCAATTAAAAAGGAATGCTATCCTGCAATCAGAAAGAGGTTGATTTTAAGAAATATGTAGGTTCCTATGGTTGAAGGATGATTTCTTTGAGATTTGAAGTGGAATCTTGGGCAGTATAAAACAAGTCAAGAGAGTGCTTGAACATACAAAACAATGTTGAGATATAGTTAGTATCATTAACTTCTGGAACAAATAAGCATAGGAAGTCAAATGAATAATCTCTCTTAAAGCAGACATGCTCCCTCATGATGATAGGAAACACCCTTTTTTAATGGAATTAATAACACCCTAGGCTTCCCAAAGCCAAAAATGAATGCTTATCCACTGCTCATTGACTAGAAATAGCAGTGAGAACAAGATTAGGAACACTGTATTTTTTAAACAGTACATGTATGGTAAATAGACACTACAGTGTTTGTTATGGTTTGTATATGGTCTGCCTAGGGAGTAGCAGTATTGAAATGTGTGGCCTTGTTTGAATAGGTATGGCCTTGTTGGAGTAGGTGTGTCACTAGGTGTGGACTTTAAGACCCTCATCCTAGTTGCCTGGAAGTCAGTATTCTGCCAGCAGCCTTCACAAGAAGATGTAGAACTCTCAGCTCTGCCTGCCTGTACCATGCCTGCCTAGATGCTGCCATGTTCCCACCTTGATGATACTGGACTGAATCTCTGAATCTGTTAGTCAGCCCCAATTAAATGTTGTTTTTATAAGGTTTTCCTTGGTCATGAAGTCTGTTCTCAGCAATAAAATCCTAATTAGAACACTATGCATGGATATGAATAAATGATTGTGGGTACATTTATGAATTGCAGAGTTACTAGTAATCTAAGAGAAAAGGAAAGTTTATGATTAAAGAAATAATCTATTTGAGCATTTCATCTAAGGTCCGTCACTTAAGATCTGAGAGGACTCACCTCCCAGATCTCGGGTGCATTCTTGAGGGTTCCTCCAACCTCCAATCTCCTAAGGCTGCCTGTTTGCATTCTTTCTGTGGGCCCTCAGGGCTTCAGTCCTTTTCCCTCACCCAATACCAGATCAGGTTCCCCTCTCCAGCACCACTGCTCCCTCCCCATCCACTTTCCCTCCTAGGTCCCTAGGTCCCTCCCTTCCTCCCTCCTACCCTCCGTACCCTCCCTCCCTCCCTCCCTTCCTCCCTCCCTCCCTCCCTCCCTCCCCACTTATGATTCCTTTCTTCTCTCTCTTAAGTGGGACTCAGGCTTCCTTACTTTGGCACTTTAATTTGTTGAGCTTTTTGAGTTCTGTGGATTGTATCTTGGGTATTCTGTAATTGTTTTCTGTTTGTTTGTTTTGCCACTTATTAGTGAGTACATACCTTGCATGTTCTTTTGAGTTTGAGTTACCTCACTCAGGATGATATTTTCTAGTTCTATCCATTTGCCTGCCAAAAATCTGGATGTCCCCGTTTTTAATAGTTGAGTAATATTCCATTGTGTAAATGTACAACATTTTCTGTCTCCATTCTTCTGTCATGGGACATCTAGGTTGTTTCAAGCTTCTGGCTATCACACATAAGGCCACTATGAACATAGTGGAACACGTGCCCCTGTGGCATGGTCGGGCATCTTTTGGGTATATTTCGAAGAGTGGTATAGCTGGGTCTTCAGGTAGCCTGACAGTAGGGAGAGGGAACTTATAGAGCCTACCTCCAACAGAAAGACAGAACATCAAGTGAGGGATGGGTTTGCCATCCCACAGTCAAAACTCTGACCCATAATTGGACCTGTCTAAAAGAACTATAGGGATGGAAATGGAAAGGAACTTGAGGAAAAGAGGGTATAGCAACAGACCCAAAGTGGGATTCAACTCAAGGGGAGGTCCCAAGGCCTGACACTATTACTGAGGCTATGGAGCACTTACAAAAAGGGACCTAGTATGACCATACTCCAGAAGACCCAACAAGCAGCTGAAAGAATTAGATGCATCTATTTGCACCCAACCAATGGACAGAAGCTGCTGATCCCTGTTGTTGAATTAGAGAAAGATGAAAGAAGCTGAGGAGAAAGGTGATCCTGTAGGAGGACCAGCAGTCTCATTTAATCTGGATCCTAGACTTCTCTCAAACATTATACCACCAAACAGGCAGCATACATCACTGATATGAGGCCCCTGACACAAATACAGTAGATGACTGCCGTGTTTGTTTTCATTCAGAGATAATGAACCTGGCCTTCACAAGAGACTGCAGAGGTACCAGGAAGTTTAGAGATCAGATGGGGTCGGGGATGGAGACACTAATGTGGAGAAAAGGGGTGGGGAAATGGTATGGGATGTGGAACAGTCGGGGGTGGACAGGGGTGGGGAACAAAATATTGAGTACTAAAAATTAAATTAATAAATTAAAGAAATAATCTAGTACTTTTCAGGTAAGCTATCAAAGAAAACATTATTTAATTAGGTAGAAAGGAAAGTGAGACCACATAGCATAACTTTCATGAACAATACAGACCATGTCTAGGTGGTTCACACCTATAAAATGAAGAACTTAAACCCATACAAATGAAAAAGAGAAGGTATAGTTTTACAAATTTTACCAACAAGTAATAGCACTTCTTTTCTGGATTAACCAGATATAAAATCAGGGAAGTTGGATTCCTTAGTTAGTTAGGTTTAAATTCCTGTGGGAAAAAAAATGCCATAGCCAAAACCAATGGAAGAGGAAAGGTTTTACAGAAAAGTCAGGTAATGAGCTTTTTAAAGGGGATATCAATGTGCTCTCTTTCAAATTTCTGACAAGTGTTGGAATAATGGCAATGTGAGTGTGAGGAGACATGTTCTGATGTATATTCCAGATTTGTTATTAAAAGGAATATCAGCGCCATTGACTCCAGTTTCCAGATACTCAGGGTCATATATGGGGGTAGAATGTGTAGGGAATCTACAGGAACGGTGTGGGACCCTGCCATTTGAGAGTCTAGGCATAGATTATATGAAAGTGTGGTCACTTGGACTAGTCATTTTACATGATTGGTGGTAAATATATTTGACATCTAATCATTTTTCTAGTAGAAAAAAAAAAAGAGTAAAAGACAAAAATGTTAGTTTGACTGACATGAATCAAGACTCGCTTCTCAGTTGCCACAGAGGATGTATAGACTTCCTATGCTTCCTTGTGTCAGAGGTCGATGGTAAGAAGTCTGTCATCTTATACAGAATCTTGACTTAGTATGTGTAGCCAATCACTCCGATGTCTTATTTTACACTGCCCTAGACTTGGTTCCAAATCTAAGGAAAATACTCCTTCAGCCAAAGATGCTCACATATTTTTCTAAGTATCAGTCTACATCTCTTTGCAGGATAGCCTCTAATTTAAACTGCCCAGACTAGTCCCCCCAAACCAGAAGAGACCAGCATCGCATGGGATTTCAGTGGCCATTTTTAAGCAGATTGGCAGCACCACATTTTTTTCTCTTCTCTATGCTTCTGCCACTTTTAAAAGAGCTGTTACTTCAAAGAACATTCTCCAGTTAACTTCTTTAAGCTTTTACATCCAGGGAAACAAGCCTACTGGGGGGAGAATACTTCATGTGTGAAAGTTGATAATTAACACAATTTTAAGTTACAAATGTAATTTTTTGGCACACCTGAATATAAACTAGAAATTGCTATTAAAAGTTATAAGTGTCTTATAACAGTTTTGTTAAAATTATTTAAAATTATATATATAATTTAAATATACAGTATGTAATTATTTAGGTATACTATAATATGTAACATAAATATATCATTATATTATAGTTTAATTTATATATAATTAAATAAATATATTTAAATTTAAGTATTATATTTGTAATATTTTTGAGTAGCTATTTCAATCTCTTCTTTTAGGTTGCAATATTCATGATAATTTTTCATAATTGTTTCTTTTATTCTCTCCTCCTTCATATACTTTTCTTAGTTTTTATCTATCTTTCCTTTAATTTCCTCAATAATGCCAACCTTGATGCTCTATTTATTATAATTAATTTTTATGTGATCACATTTTATTGAAGAAGTAAGGAATTGGTTTGTTACATTAAGAAGTGTTCCAATTTTACCTTGTATCTTCTAAAAAATATTTTATTTGTTCTAATTAATTTTCTTCATTGAACTCCCTTACTAACCAGCCAGTATTTATTAAAATATTAGTGGCTATGTAGACATAAAACTCTGTCAATATTCTCCTGTACTCACAGAAGTACATTTTATATTTGTAGAACAGTAATTTAACAAGGAACTAAGTGATAGTAACACTTTTAAATACTTAACAAATTGTAAGACCCTTTCATAAAACCTGACAGAAAGTGATTGGAGTACATAAATGCCAGAAAGAGCTCATCAGCTTATTTATTTACTTAACTTATGCAATCTTAATTATGAAGTAATTGCAATGACAGCCTCATTCAAATGACTAATAAAGAAGTTTTATGATGTATTTTCTTCACACTTACCTTAAGAAAGTTTAGAATCTGTAAGTTTACTCCCATTTTTAAGGAGTTTATTTATTCTTCAGTTCAACTTTCATGGCCAGCATACAAACACCACTGTACAGTCATTACGTACCTTAACTGCTCATCAGAGGAATCAATGGCTGTGCTCTTCACCATTTGCACTGCATGGCTATTCAATGTAATATTCAGCAATTTTATATTAATTACACTTCATAATATCATTGAAATTAAATGATGTAGACAAGACTAAAAATTTAATATATATATTATATAACATGTATATAATACACATATATTAAATACATGTATATATATATATATATATATATATATATAATAGTCTCACTTGATTTCTATTGAATTGATTTTAAATGTGTAGCTTTTAATTAATCTCCTTTTTTATTAGTATTTTTTTCTACTTTATAACTCCCATTTACTTTAAATAATGTGTTGTAGGCCATCAATTTTTATGCTTTTGTTTCGTTTAAGAGTTTGAATAAACTTAACTACTAAGTGCTTTATCCAGGATTGTAGATTGGGTGGATGCTTTCTATTCTCCCTGGTATTTCTTAATAGATCATATTGATGGAAACTTCTTGTAGGACATAAATTATATCCTTATATATCTGTTAATGGAATTTACATATAATGTTATTTTCAGGAAGAACAAATTATATTGCCAATATTCATCAATGTTAACACACTCATGTTCTATTAGTATTTTAAGGCCAAACAAATGACAAAAATATGTTTAAAATATATAAATATATGCATATATATTTTCTCTCTCTCTCTTCCTCTCTCTCTCTGTGTATTTGTGTGTGTGTGTATGTATGTATGTAAATTTAACTTTTATTCCCCAAATGTAGCTGTTATCTCAGAAGCTAACTGCAGAGTAAACTCACTTTCTAGTTCTTTCTAGAACTCTGGCTGGCTGACTGGTATATTGCAGCAGTTCTGCCTCAAATGCCTCTCCAAGCTGACTGATTCAATCTGGCTTCTTTTAGCTTCAGAATTGATCTGCTTGACTTCAAACTAAATACATGTCCTAATCTCTTAGCTCCTTATTCTGTGGCATGTTCTGTCTTCATCCTTGTCTGAATAAAACTGTCTGAGTAAAATTGCTTCTGCACCCACAAACTGAACTACAGTGCATTGACTGCACTAAACAGAACTTACTAAACTGAATTCACTACACTCCCCTGACTCTGCACTAAAGTGAACTGAATGGAACTGCATCAACTGAACTCATTCATTTGAGTTGTTCTGACTTCTCAAACTGACTGGACTAAACACTCTCTGTGCTGCTCTTAAGTAGTCTATATTTCCTGTCAGTTCTTGTCAGAGTGGAGCATATCCCATCTCTGATTCATTATGTCTGCCTCTCAAACAGGCATCACTTTCAAACATGGCTGCTTCTTTGTACAAATTCATTTTACCTTCATTGTTTGGGATTAAAGGTGTATGTTACTAGATTACTAGCATGTCTATATTTCAATCAGAGGAATTAAAGGTGTGTGACATGTCTGCATTTCATTTGGCTTACATAGACCTAGATCTCGGAGTAGCCATATTGCTGGATGAAAATCCCTTTCTCTATAAACTAAAATAAAATGAGAAAGAAATCTGTTCTTAAGTGTTCTAGTATATGTGTCTGATCACCAGAAATGTAATTCATATTCATTTGTAGAGCACAGAACCAGAGACAAGCCTTTCAGATTTCAAAACCAATACCTATTAAATTATCTTGGTCTGTATAAACTTAAACAAGTCAACTCACATCAAAACCCATTTGTATGAATTAGAAATCAAACATGAATGAAAAAGTCCGTTTTCTGAAAACAGAAACAATGTCAATATTTTTACTACTTCTTCAAAACCATACCAGATATTCATTTTTTTGACAGTGATATACTCAAATTTCAATTTTATATTTGTATTTAATCACAGCAGTTTTACTATATCAGGATTCACAGTGCTAAAATCCATTTTCACACACAGTCTGCCAGTCCTTTTCCATATTCTTCAGATAAGACTTTCACATATGCTTTTGAAATTTCAATTCTTGACACAATCTATGCAACTTATTTACCTCATTGGAATTACAACATTTGTCTGGTATATTACCAATTGTACTGGCTAATTTTGTGTCAACTTGACACAGCTGGAGTTATCACAGAGAAAGGAGCTTCAGTTGGGGAAATGCCTCCATCAGATCCATCTGCAGGGCATTTTCTCAAATAGTGACCAAGGGGGGAGGGCCCTTGTGGGTGGGACCATCTCTGGGCTGGTAGTCTTGGGTTCTATAAGATAACAGGCTGAGCAAGCTAGTGGAGGCAAGCCAGTAAAGAACATCCCTCCATGGCTTCTGCATCAGCCCCTGCTTTCTGACCTGCTTGAGTTCCAGTCCTGCATCCTTTGGTGATCAACAGCAGTATGGAAATATAAGCAGAATAAACCCTTTCCTCCCCAACTTGCTTCTTGGTCATGATGTTTGTGCAGGAATAGAAACCCTGACTACTATGACACCAATCTAAAATTCATTTACAGTATTTGCTACAAAAAATTGATACTGTGAAGCAAAGGTCAAAATATATCCAACCATAATTCTATAATTTTATATTCTCAAAGTTGATTTAACTGCGATCTACATGAAATGATTTCCTCTTCCGTAGTAATGAGTTCTTCCAAAGTATAAAAAGTTAAATTTCTATATGGGAAGTAGATGTTTGTCTCATACAATATATCCTGACTATAGTTTTCTTTCCCTCTACTTCTTCCACTACTTCCTAACCTCACCTTCCATCTGGACTTACTTCCATTTTGTCATTAGAAAATGACAGGCTTCAAAGAGAGAACAACCATACATGAGATAATAAAATAAGATGATGCAATAGCTATCAAATGTGCATTGTCCAAAAAAGAAAAGAAAATTGGTACATATGCAAAATTAAACACAGCTATACTGTAAATGAAATCAGACTATTAGGAGTCTTTTTATTTTTATTTTTTTAAACTGAGAGCATTCACTTTTATCCAAGTTCTCTGGGCTATCTATTGTCTGGTTTTGGTTCCATAAAGAAGTGCCAGGCATGGGTTTCTTTTCCTAAAGTGGGATAAATATAAATAAAGAATATTGATACTTATGTAAAATTGTACATGCCCAACTGGAAATAAAATTATAATGTTTTCATCAAGGAGAAAGAATGTATGTTTTTTATGTAAATTATAATGAACAACCATAGTAACTCAAGTATTACATGATACCATGGCATCTAACACAAACAGGAGTTCTTAAAGAAGTTGAAATAACAACAGTTCTTATTAGAACCTGTGAAGATTGAAAGTTTAACTAAAGTAACTTCTTTAAATTTACATAGAAACAAGAATCTCTTCTGAATTCTTATATTGAATTATGATATTATAACAAATTATTCCATGTCTCAAAAAGCTAGAAGGAAGAATTTTGAAAGCTTTATCATAAATGTTTGAGGATAGAAGCTTTTGACCAAAACATTATTGATATATGTGAATAACATACTACATAGCAAATAATAAATACAGTATACTAATTTTTCACATACACTGAAAGAATTATTAACAGTAATTTTAGGCAGTCGTGATGGCACATAGAAGGAAGTGGGAATGAGTTATGTCAGTTCCCAGGTAGCTGGGCCCTAAAGTTAGATTCTGTCCAAAATAGCAGCAACAAAATAAAAACCAACAAAACTATTATTCTTATTCTTTGATAAGCATATTAAGGATCATTGGCATCTATTGAGAATGAAATAGATAAAATCACTAAAATATAATTCACAATAATAAGTATGAGACATGAAAAGACACAAATAGCTGAATGACATAAGGAAGATAATGAATGGTGTGAAAGAATGAATCAATAAAAAATGGAAATATGATAAAAACAATAATAAAATGTTTAAATAAAAAAGAAAGTAGTAAGTCATATAAAAGTCCTTGGAAAACTCTCAGAAGTAGACTATAAAATTCTGAGACGAAAAGCCAGAAGACAAATAGAGGGATTGGAATAATCCAGCAATGTTAATAATGAAGGAATAGGAAGGCAACAATAGAGATTCCAAGATCTGGAATTTCTTTTGACAAGAACTTATTTAGAGATTATAGATGTAGAAGACACACAGAATATTTTCAGTCCTTCTAACACAATTTCTCAGATTTAAAAAAAGATATGGCACCCCTGATACCAGAGAGATTTAGCATACCAATATTAAACAGCCAAAAGAAATCTTATGCCATCAAATCATAAATAAAATGCTCAGTAGAAAAAAAAACATATTAAGTGCATAAATAGATAAAACTACCTTACATATTACTTCAATACAATATTGTTCAACTAAAATTTGCATAGCCAGAAGGTTTTTCAATAGTGTATGAAAAGTAAATACTAAGAATGCTCTATAGAAATTACTTGAAGGAATCCTAAAAACAGATTCAAAAAGCTGGTAGAACCACTCTGGAAATCAGTATGGTGGTTCCTCAGAAAAATTGGACATAGTATTACCTGAGGACTCAGCTATACAACTTCTAGCACTGCTTCCCCAATGGAGGAGTTAGAGAAAGGACTAAAGAAGCTGAAGTAGTTTGCAACCCCATAGGAAGAACAACAATAGCAACCAACCAGAATCCCCAGATCTCCCAGGGACTAAACCACCAACCAAAGAGTACACATGGAGGGACTCATGGCTCCAGCCCCATATGTAGCAGAGGATGCCTTTTTGGACATCAATTGGAGGAGAGGCCCTTGGTTCTTTGAAGGCTCGATGCCCCAGTGTAGAGGTTGGGGAAGCAGGAGTGGATGGGTGGGTGAGGAAATGTACTCATAGAAGTAAGGGGCAGGGCAATGGGCTAGAGGATTTTCAGAGGGGAAAACTGATAAGGGCATAATAATTGAAATGTAAATAATAAATATTTAATAATACAAATAAACAAAAATATTCTTTACAAATTTATACTTGTCTTATATTATGGCTAATCTCAACTTTGACCAGATAATATTCTTTGTACAGTTAGTGCACTAACTCATGTCTTGCTAACATATAGAAAGTAAGTCTTTTTTGTTAAACTGGAGTACTTTAATACAATATATTTTGATGATTTTTTTTTTCACCCAGTTCTCCTCAGAACCTCCTCACTGCCCTACACATTCAGCTTACCTAAAGATAATTTATATATCAATCCCTATCTTTGAGACTCAGGGAATACTGGGAATGAAGGGTAGAAAGAACATAAAAGTAGAAGTGAGGGTGGAATATTCTGATATGTTATCGTTACGAAAAGACATGACCACTGTATCCATAAATTCAATTCAGCTGTGATTGCCTTCACAAGCATAAGTAAAAAGTATCAGTCAATTTTTTGAACAACAAGAACAAAAAAGCATGCCATGAAGTGGGAGTGAAAAATGTTAGACAGGGTTGGAATTGAGGTGGTCGGTAGGGTGAGGATCGATCTAGCTATCTATGCATCTATGTATCTATTTATATATGTATGTATCTATCTATGTATCTATCTATCTACATATCTATCTATGTCAGCTTGATTATATATATACATACATGTCATATATATGTATATGTATATATAGGATGTATGAATATATTGATGATATATGTATATGAATATATATACACACATATATAGACATATATAGGCCATGTATGCATGTATATAGTCAAGATGAATTGTTTGCTTTGTGAATTTTAAATTGTGAAAGTTTAGAAAAGGAATTCTATTTAAAAATCATTAAATTTATCATCACTTATTTTTTTGTCCAAAGAACCAAATGAGATTTTTCTGAACTGTTTTCTTTTTGAGGGGGAGGAAATTTGCATAAATATTGATTAATAGAATGCTATAACATTGCTAAGCTCATGATGGAGCAAGCCAAGTGCTTCATCAGCATTTCTGAAACAAGATGAAAATTCACTAATAGTCACATTTTTGTCTAGTATTAGCTGGTGATGTATCATCCATTTTTCATTTACCAAAATGGGAGTTTTTCCAAGAACATGGAAGCTACTTTAGAGATCAAAATAAGCAGTTTTATAAGATGTTTGAGAAATAAAAGTAGTTAATTAGAAAGAGAAAGGGAGACACTGAACTCTAAATATTACTGACTTAGAAGAGACATCACAGGTTTGTTTAAATACTCATTTATATGTACAAAGATTTTGATGGTTATAATTGAACTTTAGTTTTCTATTTAATCTTCTTCACTTTTAGTGAGTGAAAGGGTTAAGATCTGCATAGTGCCTTACACTTAATTCATTATTCATCATCAGTAAACACAACTTTTTCTTTATTTGTAGACATTAAGTGCCACCAGAATACAAAGCAATCCCCACAGGAAAGAAAATGAATTGGGAATACTTAAATAAATGTGTTTATTGTACTATTTCTAATGCCCTTTTTCATATTAATTTAGTTTATAAGAAAAACAGATTCAGGATTAAGAAAAAGGCCAAAGGAAAAATGTGATTTTTCACAGTGAAGTAATTATTTCCAATCTAGAAATTTTCTAATGTAAGCTTCAAATGAAGAATGAGCCTCATAAAAAGGCTCAGATGGAGTCTGATTCACTCTTGAATTTTTAATACCTCGTTATGAGGCTTACAAAAAAGGCAGAGGCTTTCTGCGGAGACTGATAAGGCTACGGGATAAAGGGAGAATGCCAAGTCCGTGGCCATGAAGGATAATGAGTTTCTGAACTTTCACCCTGCTGTCTTCTCCTACGATATCAGAATCCAAGATGGCTGCGGAGACACTGATGGCAGCAAAGAAAAACAATTCCGTGTGTGAGTAAATTTCAGTTTCTTATTGTTGGCTGAGTTCCACACTGAAAATCTCATCCACAAAGTTTGAAGGAGTCACTGGGAGAGGAGTGGCCAAAGCCAGTTTGAGACTGCTGTCCTGGAAGATAGCAAATTAAAATGTAGACAGAGACAACAGCCACTTTTATGCAAGACAGGAAAATGCTGTAAACACACAGGAGTAAAGTGGCTTCCTTCAAAAGAGCAGAGACTTCACAATGACACAGGTCACTCACTTTGGGGAATATACCCAAATGCTTATTGTTAAGACACTTTTTTTTTTTCATGTTGGAAGACAGGAAAGCAGTTTTCTTCAATGGAATGACAATGGGTATACCAGCCACACTTCAGGACAATTCCATGCCCAGCAATAGAGCATCTACTGAAACCCCAAAGTTATTTTAGTGCTTTTTAGTGGCTTTTTCCTTTTTTTTTTTTATTAGATATTTTCTTTATTTACATTTCAAATGTTATCCCCTTTCCTGGTCTCCCTCTAAAAGCCCCCTCTCCTTATTCCCTCCTGCCTCCCTCCCCCCCCCCCACCAACCCACCCATTCCCACTTCCTGGGGCACAGGACAAAGGGCCTCTCCTCGCATTGATGACCAACTAGGCCATCCTCTGCTGCATATCTGGAGCCATAAGTCTCTCCATGTGTACTCTTTGGTTGATGGTTTAGTCATTCTTAGGCAAATGGATAGATTTGGAGGATATCATCCTGAGTGAGGTAACCCAATCACAAAGAATTACACATGAAATACACTCACTGATAAGTGAATATTATCCCAGAATCTCAGAATACCCAAGACACAATTCACAAACCACATGAAACTCAAGAAGAAGGCAGACCAAAATATGAATACTTCAAACCTTCTTAGAAGGGAGAACAAAATACCCATGGAAGGAGTTACAGGGACAAAGTGTGGAGCAGAGACTGAAGGAATGACCAGACAGAGACTCCCCCACAAGGGGATCCATCCCATAAACAATCACAAAACCCAGACACTATTGTGGATGCCAACAAGTGCTTGCTGGCAGGAGCCTGATATAGCTGTTCCCTGAGAGGCTCTGCCAGTGTCTGAAAAATATAGAAGGAGATGCTCAAAGCCATCCATTGCACTGAGCACAGAGTGCCCAATGAAGGAGCTAGAGAAAGGACTTGAAGTGGTTAAGATACTTTTCTAGTTATTGTTAAGTCTACGCATTCTGTTATGGCATATTGTGCAAGGTATTTAAGGTATTCCCGGATTCCTTAGGAGAATGACATCATTTAGAAATCTCTTTTTCCTATCTAAAAGAGGTCATAAATAAAACAGGAGACAGAATATTGAAGTTTGAAAATATTCAAGTATGAAACCTTTCAGTTTTCACTGATTTCATGGTGATGATTGGACAGTGTGCAAATCTCATTTCTCACTTTATGGTAACACAGCAACATACATTACGAAGTATTGTTACATAGATACAGAAACAATTATGTCTCTATCCTACTGTATTGACCTCTCTAGCAATATATAATGTCATGAAGCTTGATATTTTTAAACTTCAGCAATTAATTTTAAATATTATATTTACAACACAAAATTTTTCTGAGTTTCTTTTCAGGTAGATCTGTTGAATCTCTACAATCAAGTTGCCCAAGCTATTTAGTCATCTTGTGAAGAATATGGACTATAATCAGTTTTCTTATGTTTTTGCTTTTAAGCTTTTAAGTGGGTCATATATTGACTAAATAATCAAGTAAATTATATGAAACAATAATTTATTTAACTAGCACTTGTTTTTTATATACATATACACTGATCCATATACAATAAGGCTAGGTCTTTATCCTGAACAGATGCTATTGCAATACAAATTTAGTTTGTAATTCATCATTCTTGTTATACATAAATGCAATACAATTTTGAACATTATGTTTGCCATATTCTTATTTTCATTCCAGTGAGTTCTGCTCATTCTGTGTAGTTTCTACATAAACATTTGTTTCATGAGTGGAAAAGGCAATTCATTCTCCTCTGACATGTGAACATTTTGCTTTCTTGAATGCCTTTCTTACCATCTTTCTAACCAGGAGAGAAACTTGTTTCACACCACCAATTATGAATTTTGCTATTAGATTCCCAAAGCTGTTCTGACTTCAATAACTTCCCAGTGCTAAGCAAAATCTCAAAAGCTTAATATATTACAATTTGGAGTGTTTATACTGCTTCACAATTAAAATAGTTCAGTGTAAACTATTTTATATTTTTCTATTTTTTAATTGGATATTTTATTTATTTACTTGCAAATGTAATCCCCTTTCCTGGTTTCCCCTCCAGATACACCCTATACCAACCTCCCTCCCCCCTGTTTCTATGAGGATGCTCCCCTACCCACACACCCATTCCCACCTCCCCACTCCCATGTAACCACCTTCACAATACCCTACACTGGGTTATCAAGCCTTCCCAGGACCAAGGGCTTCTTCTTCCATTGATGTCCAACAAGGCCATCAGCTACATATGCAGCTGGAGCCATGGGTCCTTCCATGTGTACTCTTTGGTTGGTGGTTTAGTCCCTTTGGAGCTCTGGGAGGGTCTGGTTGATTGGTATCGTTGTTCTTACTAAGGTTTTCAAACCCCTTCAGCTCCTTCAGTCCTTTATTTAACTCCTCCATTGGTGTCACCATGTTCAAACCAGGTGGACACTGCCAGCATTCACCTTTGTATTTGTCAGGATCTGGCAGAGCCTCTTAGGAGACAACTATATTATGCTCCTGTCAGCAAGCACTTCTTGGCATCCACAAGAGTGTCTGGGTTTGGTGACTGTATATGGGATGGACCCCAAGTGGGTCAGCCTCTAGTTGGCCTTCCTTTAGTCTCTGCTCTACACTTTGTTGCCATATTTCCTCCTGTGAGTATTTTGTTTCCCCTTCTAAGAGAGACTGAAAAACATCCACACTTCCTTCTTGAGCTTCATGTGGTCTGTGAATTGTATCTTGGTTACTCTGAGCTTTAGGGCTCATCCACTTATTATTGAGTACATGCCATGTGTTTTCTTTTGTGACTGGGTTACCTCACTCAGGATGACATTTTCTAGTTCCATCCATTTGCCTAAGAATTTCATGAAGTCATTGTTTTTAATAGCTGAGTAGTACTCCATTGTGTAAATGTACCACATTTTCTGTATACATTCCTCTGTTGAAGGACATCTGGGTTCTTTCCAGCTTCTGGATATTATAAGTAAGGCTGCTATTAACATAGTGGAGCATGTGTCCTTGTTATATGTTGGAACATCTTTTGAGTATATGCCCAGGAATAGTATAGCTAGGCCCTCAAGTAGTATTATGTCAAATTTTCTGAGAAACTGCTAGGCTGATTTCCAGAGTAGACCAGCTTGCAATCTCACCATCAAGGGAGGAAGGTGTGTTCCTCTTTCTCCATATCCTTTCCATCATCTTCTACCACCTGAGGTTTTGATCTTAGCCTTCTGACTGATGTGAGGTGGAATTTCAGGATTGTTTTGATTTGCATATCCCTGATGACTGAAGTTTTTCTTTTTAGCTTTGTTTTGTTTTTGTTTTTGTTTTGTTTTTTTTTAGCTTTGATTTTTACATCCCCAACTTCTTTTAACAGAGAATTCTGTGTAGTAGATAAATGCCACTAACAAGTATTTAACCTGCCCAGTTGTCTTTACAAAACCAAGACCCTTTTACTATATTAGGGAAGTTTTACTTTTGTGAATTTTGGTCAGTAAAGTTACTACTTTTAATAATGAAATAGAAAATGCAGATATTGTTCTTTCTACATATCATTTGAACAAGGGAATTAGAGCTACTTAAGTCACACATTGCTAATATTCATAGCTTGGATTTTGAGGTACTATATCATGCATATGATGAAATTGCTATGGCAACATCACATTATAAGGATGGTTGGTACCGTGGAACTAGAGTTGGTTTTCTTCACTTAGTGATTAATGACTGACTTATATATTAAAATTATCTTTAACTTTCTCCATATTGTTGCTTCATCTTTATTTTTGTTGTTGATATTCATCATCTACATACAGCAATTGTGCTGCCTGGCACTCATTTAGATTTTGTATAAGGTTTAAGGTCAGTTTTTTTTTGTCTTATTTTCTAAGCATTTTTACATGTTACACATTACAGTTTAATGCTATGTGAAGATTTTTTAAAAATTCTTTAATCTTTCTTTATAGTTCAGACTTTAACCCCTTCCAGTCCACTATCTGACTATTCCACATCCCACAATTCCTCTCCCCATCTCCAAGAGCATGTCCCCACCTCACCCTTATTCCACCAGACCTTCCCACTCCTGGGGGTTCCAAATCTCTCCAGGGTTATGTGCGTCTTCTCTCACCAAATCCAGACCAGGCAGTTATCTGCTGCGTATGTGTTGGGAGCTTCATATCAGCTGCCATATGCTGCCTTGGTGGAGGCTCAGTTTCTGAGAGATCTAGGGTGTCCAGGTTAGTTGAGACTGGTGATCTTCCTCTAGGGTCATTCGCCTCTTCAGCTTCTTCCAGCTTTTCCCTAATTCAACCACAGGGGTCAGCAGCTTCTGTCCATTGGTTGGGTAAAAATATCTGCATCTGATCCTTTCAGCTTCTTGTTGGGGTTTTTGGAGGGCAGTCATGATAGGCCCCTATTTGTAAGCACACCATAGCATAAGTAATAATGTCTGGACTTGGGGCCTGCCCTTGAGACGAATCCCAATTTGGACCTGTGATTGAATGCATTTTCCTCAGGCTCATCTCCATTTTTTGTCCCTGCAGTTTTTTTTTTTTTTTTTTTTTTTTTTTTTCAGACAGGAACAATTCTGTATCAGAGTTTTAAACTGTGGGATGGCAACCCAACCCTCCATTGATACCCTGACTTTCTACTGGAGGTAGACTTCCCTCTGACTACTGTAGGGCATTTCATCTAAGGTCCTTCCATTTGATGCATGGGCTCTTACCTCCTAAGTGGTACATTCTAGAGGACCCATTCCCACACCTCCTACCTCCTGAAGTTGCCTGTTTACATTTTTTTTGCTGGACCTCTTTTAAAGTTACATTTTCTACTTACTAAAATATTCATAGTATGCCAGCATTGATAATAAATTTTGTGTGAGAATTATAATAAACTGGTTTTAATCTTTATATATAATTTGGATATTCAGTTATATCTATTAAGAAATATATGCTACATTGCTTTATTATTATATAATGGAAATTATAGTGCTGATGTATGTTGGGGTACATTGTGTGAATGTCTGTCTCTGTACCTTCAATTGTTAACTCGGTAATGACAGAAAGCTAAATGCTGGCAGGATCTGAGTATTCATATTACAATGGCCTATCCCCTGTCTCATTTGGTAAATATTTGTTGTTCTTCATTTGCCTATGGCAATCCATAATTGTATCTATTCGGCTGTAATAAAGATCTGATGGCCAACATCTGAGGAGGGGAGGGCAGATCTTGTGGGGTTAGGGGTTGGAGGGAGAGAGACAGAGAAACAAAGAGACAGAGAGAGATTTGCCAGGAACACACTGGTGAACAGACAGACCAGAGTGATCTAAGAGGTAGAACTGGCCACATGGCAAGATGCTGTGGCCAGGAATAGTGTGGTTAGAGTGCTGGGAGACTGCCCTACAGAAGGCTTAAGCTTTAAAACATTACAAAGGCTCAGTGTCATTAGTGATACTGTTAGCAGGTTCAGAATAGTCCTGTTATAGATATAGCATAAGCTAAGACTATAAGAAGTTCATAAGGACTTGGTAAAATGAGACAATAGAAATTATATGAATAAGTACAGTCTTATGAGAGCTGAAATTTAATAATAACAATGTAGGTTGCATATATGGTAGATATTTGGTAGATGTGCACTACATAAAAGAATAAATGGGCAAGTTAGTAGACAGATGAATCCTGCCAATTCAACAATAGTAAAAATAATAAAATATCGCATCCTCAGCAAATAGCACACTGCTCCATTTGTAACCATGATGTTAGGTAGGTATTAAATGCTATAACTAAAAGTATAAAAACTGACCATAAGTTGAAGAACATTGAAAGAAACATCAAAGACTTTTATTTGCATACATGACAGACAGGAACTCTAGTACCAGTGTTTTACTTCCATGAATTAAAGTATACATTTTATTATGAAATTAAATGGAGAGTTTTTTTTATTATCTGCTGGAGTCATAATAAGTAAATTTCAGAAAATTTTTGTTTCATGTCCTGTTTGAATTTTATATATTCACAAAACTGGCCAATAAGTTTAACAGATCACTTTTCTTCAAATTAACTCAAACTTTTAAATAAAAATTTAGATATGAAGTCTTCAATATTGGAAGGATTAGTAGCATGAAATCATCCTTAACAGTTATTAATAATTTAGACAAAATCTTAATATTCCTTAAAATCACCAATAGACTCTAATTTCATTTCCTTTCCCTATCTCAACATAGCAATATGCACATGGAGCTAGTGGTTGGATGTAAGGATATACTATACACAAATACTAAAATAAGGCACTTGCTTATTCATGTGTAAGCTCACAGAGCATTTTATTATCATATTCTTGAACAAGGTTCTTTTTCTCCTCTTTTTATTTGTATAAATAACACATTATGACATTTACTATGGTTATAGTATCTGATTCTTAGTGATTTCTCTAGAGATTTTATATTTAAATAAAACAAAAGAACTTAGAAACCAGTGTACAAAAAGGATTGCACATGTAGTTTTACAACATAAAATTAATTGATAGGTATCAACATAGTTGATATAAATGCTAAATATTTCCAGTGCTAAAAGAAATATAAACTACATTTAATTGTCTTTTCACAAGTGCATGGACATATTTTAGATACAGAGTATTATAATTAAATTACTGTGGGCAAGACCAAATAGATGAAGTAAGCAATGATTCCTCTTTTTCTATCCTTTAATTTGGATCAATTTGAAACTGGTGAGTCTTGATTGCTTCTGAACCCTCACAAGTATCACTTCAGTATTATACATTGTCATGTAACCATTTATATAATTTAAAAGTAAATAACAGTTATTGGTAAGTTTTGAACTCTCATTGCCCATCTTAAGGAGTATTAGGATGAAGTTCAATCATGTCTTTAGAAAGCAGAATATCAGAAACAAATTCTGAGCAAATAAAACAAAGCTATGTTTCTTTTTCCTAATTAGGAGCCAAGAAAAAGTAGAAAACAAAAATTGAAGAAATGCATAGGATATTAAAAAAAATCCATGTTTTTATAATGGAGAAGATCAAAATAGCATGCAATATGAAACATAATCCAGTTAACCTATAAATGGTCCCTTGAGGGTCGTGAAAGTTGATGACTTTAGACCCACAGAGAATGAGACACAAAGATATCACTGTTGAGCTCCCATCCCCAACCCAGCATAGCTGAAGCAATTTTGTTCCATGCCTGCCAGCTGTTTCATATTGTTGCTGTAATATGCCTGAGAGTCATTGATGCAGAAAAATAACTTGACTCAGAGCAGGGTCATGCTGACCACAAGCCATGTTATGTTCTGTTTGTCCTGAGGTTTGTTAATCTTAAGAAATGCAACAACCTAAATTAAACTCCACTTAGGACCAAACAAAGTAAGGGTCAGTTAGAACTACCCTGTCTAGAGAGCCAAAATGGGTTGAGTTAGAGCAGACCATGGGGCAGTATTCCCTGCACCTGCACACGAGCACATTGTGGTTTGTTTGTTTTTCTTCCTTTATAAGTCAGCCCTGAGAAATTTTTAGAGTTGTAACCTCAACTCCAAATTCTGAGCTACAGCCCTGATCAGTCAGTCTTAGTGTGTGCATTCAGTAAACCATCCTTGTCTGACTGACATCAGTGTGTGGTTTGTGGGCGATTCATTGACCCCAACAATCACATATTAAAGTAAGTCTATAGCACATATATTACAGCATGGAATATTAATTCATTTATTCAACTACAGTCTTAAGTAGGTCACAACATAAAATAGCTGGGAAAAGGAACCTCAACTGAAGAACTGTGTTCATGAGACTGACTTACAGAGCTTTTCCTTGATTCCTTACTGATGGAGGGGGCCCCTTCCCAATGTGTATTTTATCACTGTATGGCAGATAGATTCACCAGTCTTCTTATATAATCCTGTCTACAATGTGATGGAGCCAACAAGATATTAAACATTAGTTCAGGGTTTCTCTTTTTCTTACGTGATTTTTCTCCAAGTTGTGGTTCCCTAAATCTGAATATAGTAAATCCAGTGAAATCATTCTGGGCTGTGAGAGCCACATCCAAGTGCCCCTTCAGGAGCCTTTTCCATCATTATTACAGTATAGAAAGTTGAATGTAAATTATCTAGAGAATCTTCAGTGCATTGACTTGAGAGAAAAATTGTATTCATCAAATTATATTAAATTACTTTGCACAGAAATAAGGAAAAACAGTTCTCAGTAATATATACTGGAAATCACATTTGAACTAAGTTCCATGTTTTTCTATTAAGGAATATGTATATGAATATTATCTCATATTAATAAGAATTGGTAGAGTACAGAAATTTGTCAAAAAGCAAGCAATCTAATAGTTAATTTATCTTGCTGCCTTGAAGGTTTGAAAAGTAGCCTTTTATTTATCAGCATATAAAATGAACTCAAGAAATGAGACACTATTTCAGGTTCTTCTATTGTTTTTTGTTGTTATAAAAATGTGCTCTATATCCTTTGGAAGTTAATCACTATCTTCACTGGAAAATAAATAATATATTTTACAATTGTCCTGAATCGATACTTGTTTTTAAAACTCACTTTTGGAAGAATGGTATATTTTTTTCCTTAGATAATCTGCTGTGACTAGATTATTCTTAAAATATATGTGAGTTTGAAATGCATTTAAACATTTTTAATCAAATGAGTATATTATCCTTGTATTTTTTTCTTTGTTTGTAATGTGCATCTGGTACTTAACCTAAAGGCATAGTTTCTTAATTGCTTCATCTTTCTTATTGGTATTTACCTTTGCTTGGTCCAAACAATGCATTTACATGTCCTGAGTTACTGTAATTACGCGGATACTACCAAGCTTATATTTTTGCATGCATTCTCTGCACCTGGAATAGTTCATTTGCATATTAGGTGTAGCCATCTCTTCCTTCCTTGTGTAAATAGGGACAAAGAGGGACCTTTCATCACAAAGTAAAAGATTCATTCCCTTACCTCAACACAAATCCTTTGCTGTTAAATGTCTCATCAGCTACTTTCTCTCTGTTGAAGTGTGATTTTTCATAATAACTCGAAAGAAATCTTCTTCTATGGTTGGTACTAGGATTTGTTTATGGCCTTTACCCTAGAAAATAAATAAAGAAAATAAGTGATGTGAAAATAACAGAGAAAGCTGCAGTGAAATAAGAAGAGAAAGACGGATGGAGAAAACAGAATTTTAACTGGTGTGTGTGTGTGTGTGTGTGTGTGTGTGTGTGTGTGTGTGTGTGT
>NC_034601.1:74053031-74055027 GCF_900095145.1 Mus pahari
TGTGTGTGTGTGTGTGTGTGTGTGTGTGTGTGTGTGTGTGTGTGTATGTGCAGGAGCACATGTGCAAAATTTTAATATAAAGACATCTGTTTAGCTACATCAATGTTGTATCTCATTTATTTTGTGAATGATATGATTTAAATATTTTCATTCAGATAGGTTTACATAAGGATGATAGACAGCAAAGGCATACCAATGTGGGCTGAATCCAATCCCTCCCCAAAACTCCACAGGCAACGAAGGCATGCTGAAAGCAGGTGAAGTAATCTTCCTTCCAGAAGAGCGCTCCTGGTGCTTGTCCAATACCAAGATCATTGTTTGTTTGTTTGTTTGTTTGTTTTTGAACCCTGAAAACTTAGAAACAAGCATTATATAAGCGCTGAACAGGTTTAGGCTAGCACAGGCATATACATCAAAACATGGAATAACATGAATGAAAATAGGCCATGTGTTGGAAGAAACAAAGGTTTTTATACAGGAGCATTTAAAAGGAGGAACTACATTATAATCTCAGAAAAAAAAAATCACATTAAGATAATACAATTTTAAAGATATATGTGATCCGATTTGTGAGATAGAAAGGAAAGATAAATACTTCAAATTCAAATAAACCCTCACATTATGCTTAGTAAACCATGATGAATTTTTACAGTGTATTCTTATTTCAAAATATATTATTGTATTAGAAATAAATATGGTTGGTAAAACAAGAACATAAGTAATAATATGATTATAAAGTAAATAAAACATACTCTTCCCTCTTTAAAAATAGAATAAATACAATAAAATCTTCTTTTGTTTATTTTGAGATTATAATTTAATTATATTTCTCTCTTCCATTTCCTCCTTAAAACTCTCCCATATTCTCCTCCTTCACTCCCATTCAAATTAATTGAATTAGTTTTCAGTAATTTTTATTGCATACATATATGGGTTTTTATATATGGACATATTCTCAAATATAATCTGCTAATTCCATACAAGGTGTGCTGACTGGTTTTGTGTGTCAACTTGACACATTCTGGAGTTATCACAAAAAACAAAGTCTCCTTCGAAGAAATGTCTCAGTGAGAACCAGCTATAAGGCATTTTCTGAATTAGTGATCAAGGGTGGGAGGGCCTACATCTGGGCTGGTAGCTCTGGGTTCTATAAGAAAGCACTCTGAGAAACCCAGGGGAAGCAAGGCAGTATGTAACATCTCTCCATGGCCTGCTTCCTGATCTGCTTGAATTCCAATCCTGAATCCCTTTGGTGATGAATAGTAATACGTAAGTGTAAGCTAAATAAACCCTTTCCTCCCCAGCTTGCTTCTTGGTCATGATGTTTGTGTGGAAATAGAAACCCTGACTAAGACACAAGGTTACTTCTATGCTTTCATACCCCAAAATTTTGCACCAGAAAACCAAGGAAACTTCCTATTACAACAGACAGAAGCCATGAGAAAAATCACAGCCAATCAGAAGGCAGAGTTGTGAAGACACCATGGCATGGATACAATTACAAAACAATTTGGCATCTAAGGCTCAGGAGACATTGTGGAAGAGAGGGCAGAAAGAGTATCAGAGGGAGTATTTGCTGTGGGATTGGGCCTCATAGTAACATCAGAAACTATACCAGTACATTTTCATGAAATGGCCATCCAAATAGGAACGGAACAAGGATGACACAAGTGACCATGCAAAACTGAAATGGAAAAACCTCACATGGCCGAAACCCTACATACACACACACACACACACACACACACACACACACACACACACACACACACACACAAAACAAAACTACTAAATGCAACTGAGTAAAGCTGTGGGCCAGAAAAGGTCCATGGAAGATTCAATAGAGTCTTCAGAGATAGAAAAGAACTGGAGTTTATTTTCCTATTGTGTATCACCTTTGTGATTCTTTCAACCAATAAAATCTTCCTGTCAACACCTTTCCTTCTATGAATATATATATATATATATATATATATATATATATATATATATATAT
>NC_034601.1:74055060-74063422 GCF_900095145.1 Mus pahari
TGTGTGTGTGTGTGTGTGTGTGTGTGTGTGTGTGTGTGTGTGTGTATCCAATATCTCAAAATTTTTGGTTAATATCAATAAGACCAGAAGAAAAGCAGGTATAATCCTTTCTTACAGTTCTCTAAAAGAAAACGACACCACTAATCTCTACTAAAAGTATGCCCACAGCAGCTGAGAAACATATGGGCTGGCTAGTAGGAAAAGTACTAAGAACCTGCACACAAGAATACATAGAAGACAGCAAATGCTGATGAGGATGTAGTGAAAGAGGAACACTCATCCATTGCTGGTGAGATTGCAAGCTGGTAAAATCACTTTGAAAATCAATCTGTCAGTTCCTCAGATAACTGGAAATAGTTCTACCTAAAGACCCAACTATACCACTCCTGGGCATATACCCAAAAGATGTTCCAACATATAACAGGGAGACATGCTCCACTATATTTATAGCAGCCTTATTTATAATAGCCAGAAGCTGGAAACAACACAGATGTCCCTCAACAGAAGAATGGATACAGAAAATGTATAGATTTACGAAATGGAATACTACTCAGATATTAAAAACAGTGACTTCATGAAATTTGTAGGGAAATGGATGGAACTAAAAAATATCATCCTGCATGAGGCAATAAAAGAACACACATGATATGTACTCACTGATAAGTGGATATTAGGTCAAAAGCTCAGAATACCCATAATACAACCCACAAATCATTTGGATCTTAAGAAGAAGGAAGACCAAAGTGTGGATGCTTCAATCCTACATAGAAGAGGGAACAAAATAATCACAGGAGGTAGAGGGAGGGAGGAACCTATGAGGGAGAGAGAATGGGGAGGGGAAAGGGGGTCAGGATCAGGTATTGGAAAAGACAGAAGAGAAATAAAGAGGGTCAGGAAATCAAATAGAAATATGTAGCAGTAGGGGATGAGGAACTGGGGGTAGCCACTAGAAAGTACCAGTCTTCAGAGAACCTTGAGGCTCCCAGGACACAGCTGACATGACTTTAGTTAAAATACCCCCCCCCAAAAAACGAGATAGAACCTGTAGAGACCACCTCCAGTAGATAGGCATGGCCCCCAAATGAGGATGGGGTCATTCAACCATCTCAAAAACTTTAACCCAGGAATTTTCCTGTCCAAAGGACAAACAAGGACAAAAACTGGAATATAGACTGAAGGAAAGGCCACCCAGACACAGCCCCATCTAGAGATCCATCTCATCTGCTGACACCAAACCCCTACACAGTTGCTGATAACAAACACTTGTTGACAGGAGCCTGGTATGTCTTTCTCCTGAGAGGCTCTGCCAGCACCCGACTAAGTACAGATGCAGATACTTACAGCCAACCATCAGACTGAGCCTAGAGACCACAATATAAGAGCAAGGGAAAGGACTGAAGAAGCTGAGGGGTTGCAACTCCATCGGAAGAACAATATCAACTAACTCAGAGCTCCCAGAGGCTAAACTACCAACCAAAGAGTATACTTAGAGTGATCCATGGCTCCAGCAATATATGTTGCAGAGGATGGCCTTATCTGACATCAATGGGAGGCAAAGCCCTTAGTCCTCTGGAGGTTTAATGCCCCAGTGTAGGGGGTTGCTAGAGTGTTGAGGCAGGTGTGGGTGAATGCAAAGAGGAGCACCCTCATATAGGCAAAGGGGAGGATGAGAGGGGGTATGGTATGGGGGTTTGTGTAGGGCAACCTGGAAGGGTGATATCATTTAAAATGTAAATGTATAAACTGATTATTAATAATAATAGAATAGAAAGGAACCAACACAAGGTAGAAATTTGACCTACTGAAGTTCATTCAGTACTTGAACCTATCATGAAGCATTGATGATCATATATTAAAATAGGATCTCAGAGGAGTGGGGGTAGGAGAAAGTATAATTAGAATATATTATATGCAAAAACTCCTATTTTTATTAAAAGAAAATATAATACCTATGTACAAATGTAAAGCAATGTAACAATTACTTTGACATAATTTTAATTTCATTTTATACATGAAGAGAAGGTTTTAAACAATCTGTTATATTATTTAGTACAGAAAACTTCTGGAAACATTAAATACACATTTAAAAATGGAATACTGGGTACAGAGGCACAAACCAGCAAGTCTCAAAATGGGAAGAATTAGATAGAAGAATTGCCTATTTGAAATGAAATATTCATGAATCATATGAAATACACATCATACTCATGAATGATGTGTATGTAAATCACACATCAACATACACAGACACAGAAACACACAGACACACAAATACACACACACACACACACACACACACACACACACCATACACAACCTATACAATTAGACTTTACCTAAATGGTTAGAAAGAAATTCATGTATATGTAAAGTTCATTCTTTATTTTAATCTGCAATGTTGAATGCAAAGCACAGTCAAAATCAAGAAGCTATACCAGTGGAGATAGATCCAGAAGTCTACAAGATGCTATTCAGGAAGAAAGCCAAGTTAAGTTTTGCAGAAGTCTCTCCATCAACAAAGCCAGACCACAAGTTTAAAGAGGATTTGACATTTCTTTTTCTGTGCCAAAACTTCTTGAAAATACTAAATTCTAGTATGGTTATTTATTGTTAATGTATCAAAGCACTTATTTAATTTTCTAAAAGTTAGAAGGAGAAAAAAGCTTTTCTAAAAGTATACATTACTTAATTTTAATAGTTTTACAATTATGATGGCCAAGATTATTTACTATCACATATATTTTAAGGTTTAGAATTCTAACAGATGCTGAGGCCAAAGAAATATAAAAAAATATTTTTTATTAATTCCATTTTTCAACATGGCTGAAACACAATCTTAAAATTTCTGTGCAAACAGATTAAAGCCATAAATCTGAGTTTATCACACTACTTTGGATTAGTCAAGGAAGCAAACGGTCCCTTTTCAATTTCTAGACAAGAAATGGAAATGGTAAGCCAGAGAGTGCCAAATAGAGATTTCAAATAGCAGATTTACAATCTATGAATCAATGTAATTCTGCATAAAGAACTAGAAAACTTGCCGCAATGTTCACTTCCTGAGAGACAAAAGCAAAGTATGGAGATACAATTCATACTAGTGTATCAGACAATAAAATTTGCTACATTCCATTGTTCAACAGTAAACCCATGTCAGCACATAAAAGTGAATATTGCATATGGTGCTACACCAAAGGGATATGCAAAAACACTGAAGTGAATATATGTAGTGTTTTTTCATTCACTCTCCTTTTGAAAGGTTTTCCCAGAAAATTTTACATTCTAATCTCTAGATTCATGAATATTGCAGCTACTTTGGCTTGAGTGTTCTTCAAAGTATCAGACTCACTCCATTCTTAGGAATTTGCTCCAAATTGAGCACTGTCAACATTTAAACACATAGAGACAAGCGAAGCAAATGTTACCTATCTACCTTAAGCAACTGACACTGAAACACAACGTGTGCACTCTTCCTGTTATTTACTTTGCTGAAAAGAGCTTTTCCTCAAAGTCACAAGGAGGAAATCTGACTTCAAATCTTTCTGAAGTGAGTCTACAAAATCTGATGGTTTCTTCAATACAATTCTTGTTTCTATTTTAGTTCCATTTGCTCTCAATTCCATTTACTTAAGACCCACAGTAGAACTACTTCCTATTGATTTATTGCTATACCAGACGCAACATAAGATGCAAACAGAAAGACAACAGAAAAACAAAAAAAGAAAGACAACAGAAATGTCATGGTAAAAAAATTGAGAGGGTGTCAGTCACAACGTTTCAGACACATAAACACATAATGCAGTTTTCACTAGGGTTAAGCAGCAGGCACTTAAGTACAAGAAAAGAATGAGTCACATAGAAAGACCGTGCACCCAAATAAAATGTGAAATAGAATGGAGTGATAGACCTCCAATGTATTGACTGACTTAGCATGCCTGCGAAGCTGTAAACCAATTCTCAAGTTGGCATTAGCAAATTAAGTAGGTAAATTGCATAGTCTTCAGGATTCGAGCAACATTTGTTTTTAGTGATATCAGCAACTCTTTGCTTAATAAAGCCAATATTAATTATAGTTATTACATAAAAGTCTATTACTAATTTCATATATGTATATATATGAAATATATATGTGTGTGTGTGTGTATATATATATATATATATATATATATATATATATATATACACACACACACAATCTTGCTATTATAATACCAGAGACCCCGTTTACTTATTTTTAATTGAAGTATTTCTTCAGCAGGATTATAGTGTGTAACAGATGGGTAGATAGGCTGATGTTATTAACCAACTTTATTATTTCAAACATTTTGAAAATAAATGAATTGATCTATCTGTGTCATGCTTAAGGATGTTTATCAAAATCAAGTATCAAGCATATGACATAGAAGAAATCATCTAGTATAAATACATAAGGAGAACCAAGTACTATCATATAAAATATTTTTGGCCTTGCTAAAAAGGAACACAACATCATGTCTTATCATTTAAATACAAACATATTTAAATAAAATATTACATAAAATATTCCATTATATATAATATAAATTTTAGAATTCACTCACTGTTAATAATACTGATGCTTGTGTATTTAATATGATCAATACTCGGTACAATGAAGAATTGTGAGTACTGTGTCTTGGAAGATGCATTTTATATTTATTGCCAGGATTTATTGAATACATTCATAGTCATGCATTTTTTATTTTAAGATAAGACCAAACACACAAAAGCAGTTGTTTCCTATATAACATATTCTATTACATTTATATGAACCTGATATTAGCATGTCTTTCTCTAGGAATACTTATATCAGGCAATACACAGGCATTCCATAAGCACCCCATATAATGATCTTTAGTTTCAGTCAACAATATTTTAACTTCTGGACAGACTTAAGCTTTGAGAAAAGAATCTTTAAACAGATAAAAGTAAAATCTTTGTGTACTTTTTTTTTTTTTGTAGAGTGCTTAAGCTCTATGCAGGATTATTCATTTACCTTTCATCTCTTAATCATCATGCTAGAAGAAGATCTCACATATACATGCCAGGAAAAGGCTTTTATAAAATATTCTGCCAAATACTAGAAAGTAAAAATGACAAAAATATGATATCACTGATTGTGGATCAGCTAGGCATAGATAGAATGTATCTCCTTCAGGTCATGCATAATGCTAATTCTAATTGTACAAAAAATATGAAAACAGTGTAAATTGAATTAAATAGCAATTTGATATTTCACTAATAATTTAGTGAATAATTAAAATTTTTTGTAGGAGAGAGTATTATTATCTTGTTAATTTGACAGTCAAGGAAAAGATGGGAAATGACCCTCTCAGCCTGTTTGTAAGAAATTATCCTGGCTACTTTAATTGGTGTGAGAAGATCCCTCTCTGTGCAAGAATGAGGAAGCAACCCATGCATAAATTCCTTGCCTTTTACTTCTAACTTCACCTATAATATAAAAGTGCTTCACCTTGCAGTTTTCTTGATTTTGCTGCCAAGAAGAACTGTTAGGAATCATGGTATTTCTAGCACTGTTGTTTGTTTCTCAAGGTAATTTGTTATAGCATCAAGAAAACGAACTATGAAAAAGACTTGTAGTGCATGTTTAGTAGCCATAGTGACTTTTCAAGCGTTTCTGTACTTACAGTGGTGATTACCTGAACATAGATTCACTATATCTATGTACCCACCTACTCACTTGGGATATGACTCAGTTACAATGAGAGTATTAAGTAAATGTCCTTGATGATCCATGCTAATTCTGGAATTCGATGTACATTTCCCTAAGTACTCTCTCTACCTTCATTTACACAAGGAGGAATTAAACTCACAGCATTGTTGTAGAGTGTTCATTGAAAAGTGGGAAATGAATATTTTTGAAGGAAAATTTCTAAAACTTTTATAGTGTTTTAAATACATTATAAAACTATGAATAGACTAAACATGCAAAATTCCACTCTGAAAGAGCATAAGCCTTGGCTAATGATTGCACTTTAAACTTTAGCAGTGGGAACTACAGTGGTGAAATTGTGCCATTACCTAGATGGGCAATTTAAAAGTTGTTTAAAGACTCTTTCAGTGGAATAGTTTCCCGAAAAGAAAAGAAAATTTTGAGCAATTCACGTAAAAGAACACTAAATAATATGTATAGGTAAATTATTACCATATGATGCTATTGCTGACATTAAAACACAGACATTTTCAGATGAAATTAAATACGATGTTTAGATAAAATCTCTCAGTAATGTTGATATATTTTTCAAATTGAACTATACATATATATTCATTTAGTAATTATACAAATGTAGAATAATTATACTTAAAATAATTCTTATGCAATTTACTAAATATTTTGTAATTTTTCTAGTTATAAATATATCTTTATATATGATATATGATGTGTGTGTAACATAGATAATATGTAAGTATATGACTATCTGTATTTACTTAATTTACTATAATGTATTTTTATTTCTTTATATATTTAAGTGGACTGGAAAAGTGTGATTGCTCATGTGGTAAAATTTGGACAATTGTAAATAGCTCTCTGATATTTTTTGTAATATTTGATATGTTTTGAAATTTACAACTCATATAACTTTAATTACAAAAAGTATTGGTTTCTACTTTATAAATCCTTACTGATCTGGAGTGAATTAAATATAGAAGTTTGTACTACTTAAACATGGAAAATATTTTACTTTGAAAGGAAAATATATGGAACTTTCAATTTTTTAAAATATTTATTTATTTTCTGTAAGTACACTGTAGCTGTCTTCAGACACTCCAGAAGAGGGCGTCAGATCTTGTTACAGATGGTTATGAGCCACCATGTGGTTGCTGGGATTTGAACTCCGGACCTTCGGAAGAGCAGTAGGGTGCTCTTACCCACTGAGCCATCTCACCAGCCCCAATTTTTTAAATTAATGTCTAAAGAAGATTGACTTCACCCTACATGGGTGGACTAATCACGAGTTAATGGGGGCAGTGTACTTTTCTTTATAATGTTACCACTTTTAAGTTGCCATGATCCCAATAAATAAAGTACTATACACTCTGAGACATAAAAATGCCAGTTGATCTCAGAAAGCCATACAAAAAAGTAGACATGAAGGTGGGCAGTTTGCTTAAAAACTTTACAGAGTCAGGCATCAACCAAGAATGTCAGGCTACTGATAAAGAGACCAGTGTGTAAACTCCAGCAAAAGCATGCCTTGTCCTTTTTGTTCTCTTTGGCTTTTTATCAGTAAGGCATAATCCTATATTCTTCTAGTTCTCACCTTTCTCTCTCTTGTTTATTTTTTTTTAACCAACACAACATAAAACAAAGATATTATATTAACTCTAAGTTTCATATTATCTTAATTTTCAAGCTTTTTCACCCTGTGTTCATTTACTGTTGATTTTTTTTTTTTTTTAAAATGGGCTAGGAAACCTTGTGGTGAATGAAGTAAACCAGATCCAGAAGGATAAAAATCTCATAGTCTCTCCTTTTTCCAGTTCCTATATTTGTTAGTAGTTAATATTAATAGTGATTAAAAACTTGGCTATCAGGCATGTAATGGTGTGGGTAGCATTTCCTAAAAGTAACAATATCAAACACCATTTTACATGTTTACATTTTTGGGAATAGATGTTCAAACCCTTGTGCATTAGTGCCACGAATGCTGGTCATACAGTTCTGAGCCATCGTGCACAGTTTCTCTATTGGTTTTTCATGCTTCATCTATTTATTTATTTATTGCACTCTGAACATAAACATTTTATCAGACTGAACATTTGAAAACATTTTCTTCTCAATTGTGCCTTGCATATTAATATTATTATTATTTTTAGGTTATCTACACTATTTTATTTAAGGAACTTGAGAATCCTTCCTTATATTTTGGTGTCAAAGAATTCCTTGGACCCATCTTCCAACTGACATTAAAAGAAAGAAAACTGTTTCTACAAGTGTAACAGTTTATTCTTTTTTTAAATTATTGTTCTTTTTATTTTATTAGATATTTTCTTCACTTACATTTCAAATGCTATCCGGAATGACCCCTATACCCTCCCCCCACCCTGCTCCTCTGCTCACTCAGTCCCACTTCTTGGACCTGGAATTCCCCTGTATGGGGCATATAAAGTTTGCAAGACAAAGGGGCCTCTCTTCCCAAGGATGGCTGACTGGGCCATCTTCTGCTATATATGCAGCTAGAGACATGAGCTCTGGGGGTGCTGGTTAGTTCATATTGTTGTTTCACCTACAGGGTTGCAGACCATTTCAGTTTCTTGGGTAATTTCACTAGTTTCTCCATTGGGGTCTCTGTGTTCTATCCTATAGATGACTGTGGGCATCCAC